>NC_055693.1:28539168-28706668 GCF_017639745.1 Melanotaenia boesemani
TTTTAATATTACCTGTGAGTGAAATATGAGTAATCTAGACTTGATTTGAACTAAGATAATTGGGGGTTTGCTTTCAAGGCGAAAGCTATTTATTTTTATTATATCAGTTTTGAAATGAGCTAAGAGTTAATATAATATAGGATCCTACTTAATCCTACTTTTTTCTTTAAAGGTCCCATATTATTGTCATGGCTGCTCCCTCCTCTCGGGTGCGCTCCGTATCTCCAGAGTACTGATCACTGGTCTCAACACTACAATACCCAGAAACCCTCTGCTTCAGACATCTTGGACACACCTGCTGCCTATCACAATCATCATCAGCCTGCACCTGGTCGCCTGCCTTCATAAGCTCCCTGCACAGACTTCTACCTTGTGTGGTATTCTTACTCATGCTCGTAACTCAAAACAGTTATTATTGTACTTCAGAGGCTTTATTAAAAGTTCCTTTGTTCTTACCTGCGCTTGTGTCCGGCTCCTCTCTGAATTCGCCTGACAATTATACATTTTCAACAAATTTAATGAGTGTCAGAGATCCAGCAACATTGTTTTGAAAGTCAATTACTCCAAATTTAGGCTTGGTCCTTAATTTCAGCAATTGCAAAAGTAGTTCAGTGAACTCTAGAGCAGAGGTCCCCAACCCTGGTCCTCAAGGCCCACTATCCTGCAGGTCTTAGGTGTCTCCCTGCTGCAACACACCTGATTCAAATTAAACGGCTCTCTGACAGGCTCTGCACAAGTCTGCAACTGAGCCATTCATTTGAATCAGGTGTGTTGCAGCAGGGAGACATCTAAGACCTGCAGGATAGTGGGCCTTGAGGACCAGGGTTGGGGACCTCTGCTCTAGAGAACCGACTGTTTCAATGTTTGACCTTAAATGTTAATAAGTGGTAAATGGTTTGTACCTATATAGCACTTTTATCTAAAGCACTTTACACCGACATCACATTCACCCATTCACACACTGATGGCGGAAGCTTCCATGCAAGGCGCTAACCACGACCAATGAGGAGCAATTAGGGGTTTGGTGTCTTTCTCAGGGACACCTCAACATGAGCTCGTCCAGGCCGGGATCGAACCGGCAACCCTTGGGCTACAGAACAACCACTCTACCCACTGAGCCATGCCGCCCCTTAAGTGGTGCCTGTCCACGCCCCTCTCTGGAAGAGGATCTGGCAAAAGTGAATTTTGCATAATATGGGACCTTTAAAATTTACTTAAACATTTTGAAGTTAATTTTTAAGGATGTAAAAAATTAAAAAGGATGTAAAATTAAAAATCAGTCCAATCAATCCAAATATTTTAGTCATTCACTATGATGACATATCCCGTACACTGTTACACAATATTTATAGAGAAAATAAAGCCATGCATTTGTTTCAACTTCCTTCTCTTTATTTGGGTGAGTTGATTATGGTGATTAATTTTCACTACATTTATCCAAATTCCACATTGGCCCACATGAACACACAAATTCAGACAAATATAAAAACATATTAAAGATGAAGGTGAAGATGTCTCACATAAATAAATCTGTGTCTATACAGATAGCAAATAAATATAAATGTCACTTGAATTTTCTAAACTTTTCTCTTGAAAATCAGAGGAGTTTTGTAGCTTATTTTTAACATTACTGGAGGAAAATAGTTACAATAGTTTTCCTCCAGCATATATATTTTTTTTCCCAACTATACTGACTAGAAAGCTGTCAGGCCTAATTAACTGAATGTTTCCTCAGGGAGGGAAATCGTGTAAATAGAAATTTGACAGCTTTGCAGCATGTGCCTTCACTTACACGCTGTTTTCTAATTTAGTTGTTGGCAAATGATTTTTTATTCAATCCAGCAAATTTATTCAAATACAATGTGCATTTTCCTTAAGTCTTCTGCTTTACTTTTTGCTCCAAAGCCAACCTTATTACACAATGCCTTTGATTAATGATTGTAGTGATGGTTAGTACATTTGACTTGTGTGTTTGCACTGCAATAATATAACTGTCCAGAACGATTAGACAAATACCACAGTGAAGGCAATGTCATTATATGTCCATCCATCCATCCATTATCTCCTGCTTATCCTGAGTCTGGCAGCTGCCTAATCAGGGAAACCCAGGCTTCCCTCTCCCCGACCAGCTCATCCGGGAGGATCCCGAGGTGTTCCCAGGCCAACCGCGAGATGTAGTCTGTCCAGCATGTCCTGGGTCTTCCCCGGGGCCTCTTTCAGGTGGGACGTGCCCAGAACGCCTCACCAGGGAGGCATCCAGGAGGCATCCTGACCAGATACCCGAGCCACCTCATCTGGCTCGATGCAGAGGAGCAGCGACTCTACTCTGAGCCCATCCTGGATCACCGAGCTTATCTCTAAGGGAGAGCCTGACCACCCTGCGGAGAAAACTCATTTCAGCCACTTGTATTCGCGATCTTGTTCTTTCGGTCACTACCCACAGCTCGTGACCATAGGTGAGGGTAGGAACGTAGATCAACCGGTAAATCGAGAGCTTTGCCTTTTGGCTCAGCTCCCTCTTCACCACGACAGACCGATGCAAAGTCTGCATCACTGCAGATGCCGCACCAATGCGCCTGTCGATCTCCTGCTCCATCCTTCCCTCACTTGTGAACTCCTCCACTTGGGCAGGAACTCATTGCTGACCCGGGGAAGGCAATCCATCCTTTTCCGGCTGAGGACCATGGTTTCGGATTTGGAGGTGCTGATTCTCATCGCAGCCGCTTCACACTCAGCTGCGAAGCGCTCCAGTGAGAGCTGAAGGTCACGGCTCAATGAAGCCAACAGAACCACATCATCCGCAAAGAGCAGAGACCCAATCCTGAGGCCACCAAACCGGATCACCCTCAACACCTTGGCTGTGCCTAGAAATTCTGTTCATAAAAGTTATGAACAGAATCAATGACAAAGGGCAGCCTTGGCGAAGTCAAACCCTCATCGGAAACAACTCTGATTTACTGCCGGCGATGCAAACCAAGCTCTGACACCGGACAGCTCGTACAAAGGGGTGTGGCACTCCATACTCTCGGAGTATCCACCACAGGAGTCCCCAGGGGACATGGTCGAACGCCTTCTCCAAGTCCACAAAGCACATGTGGACTGGTTCAGCGAACTCCCATGCCCCCTCCAAGACCCTGAAGAGAGTGTAGAGCTGGTCCACTGTTCCACGACCAGGATGAAAACCACACTGCTCCTCCTCAATCCAAGGTTTGACTGTCCAATGGACCCTCCTCTCCAGCACCCCTGAATAGAACTTACCAGGGAGGCTGAGGAGTGTAATCCCCCTATAGTTGGAGCACAACCTCCGGTCCCCCTTTTTGAAGAGGGGGACCACCACCCCCGTCTGCCAGTCCAGGGGTAACTGTCCCTGATGTCCACGTGGACGCATGTCTTGAACACTCGGGTGTCCAAAACATGCGGCCGCAAGTCCGACGAATCCCCAGCAGAACAAGGGAGTTCCCGGAAGGAGTGCTCTCCAACACCCCCTCCAAGGACTCCAAAAAGGGTGGGTACTCTGAACTGCTATTTGGTGCACAAGCACAAACAACAGTCAGGACCCATCCCCCCACCCGAAGGTAGAGAGAGGCTGCCCTTTCGTCCACCGGGGTAAACTCCAACGCACAGGCGCCAAGTCGGGGGGCAATGAGCATGCCCATACCTGCTAGGTGCCTCTCACAGGGAGCAACTCCAGAATGGAAGAGGGTCCAGCCCCTCTCAAGGACAGTGGTTCCGGAGCCCAAGCCGTCTGTCGAGGTAAGTCTAACTATATCTAGCCGGAACCGCGCAACCTCGCACACCAGCTCATGCTCCTTCCCCACCAGAGAGGTGATGTCCCATGTCCCTAGAACTAGCTTCTGCAGCTGAAGATCAGACCACCAGGGTCCCCACCTTTGGCCACCACCTAGCTCACACTGCACCCGACCCCTATTGCCCCTTCTACAGGTGGTGAGCCTACGGGAGACGGAGCCCATGTCATCCTTTCAAGCTGAGCCCAAATGGGCCACATGAGCAAAGCCTGGCTACAAGGAGCTCACCTCCATGCCCAACCTTAAACGTTAAACAAACTCCAAGGCACTCAATTTTAAAGATGCCCTTATTTTCTTGGCATACATATAGTGACTTTTATGACTCTGCATTTTGAATTACTGGCATTGTTCAGAGTCAAAGAGACTACACTGTGAGCGCTAGAAGTAATTGCAACAGTAAGTCAGTGAGACAGTCTTGCTTATGAATAGTTGTGAAAAACTTAAAAAAGACTACGTATCTAAACAACTAAGACAATTCTTTTTTTAACACAAGATATCAAGGTTCATGCACAACTTTTAATTTATCCACTTAAACCGATCCATTCTTTATCCATTTTACATTTTCTTCCAGTTATGATTCTGTGAAATTAGATGTAATCTACTATCATGAAAGCAATGTTTTGTTTTGTTTTTTGTTTTTTTTCATTTTCATGTGAATAAGTAGGGGAGTGCCCCCATTCATTTATGATTAAAATAGACATTGGACCCAGGTTTGTGTAAATGTGTATTTGTTTATTAATTATATAAGAAACCCATGCGCATGCACTGCTTTAGAAATCTGATAAAGATGCTTGCATACTGTTGCCTTTGAGCATACACAGTGTTTGTGTAATCACTAGTTATTTTCATGCATCTGGCCCAAGGTCTCTTTCATGTGGACTTGTGCATAAGTTAGAATAATTTCCCACACTGAAAGGCTATTTATGTAAACTGTCCAGGAAGTGACCTTCAAAACAACTATAGGTATACACAATACATATATAATCTTTGAGGTATTCAAAGACATGTTGTTTATTACTTTTCAAATTCTGTTTCTGATGTTGACATCTACTTTTTCCCCTGAATTTCAGCAACTTGCAGTGTAGCGTATACCAGCACGCCCAGGCAACATTATGAAGCCTAGTTTGTCCTTCAAACAAGTCAGCAGAATCATATCAGATTCATTTTATTATTCAGCTTTTCAAATGATTGTATTGACTTTCTTGCTACAAAATGAAAAACCAGCTTTTAATGAAATACTTGTTATGACTTGGCACAATTATAATTTTAATGTAAATCTTAAATTCTTAAGCAGAAATCTTAAATTCTACATACACCTATACTCGTGGAATTGAAAATATACATTAATCTCCATTAAATGAATGAATTAGAGAAACTTTATTACCTCCCAAAAGAAATTATAATTTTGTAAAGTTCTAAAATATACTGTATAAATCATTGATTCCTTTTCCTGAGTCTTATTCTACTGGAGGATTTCCTTCCTGTTAAAAGGAAATGTTTTCCCCCCAGTGTCGCTCACCACAGTGTGCATGCTGAGGATGACTTAGAGAGTGGATTAGATGCAATCTGTTTCTTTCCTTAGCTTGGCACTTATTTTTCATGGATTGGCTTATATGAGCCCAGTTTCTATAAACTGGACAAATGTGCTTATACAATATTTATACAATACAATTTTTTTTTTTTTTTTTTTTACGGGATTATAAGTGGACTGTAATGAAATGGACTGAAAGGGACTGAATCTTGAGATTACTTTGTCATGAATTAGTGCAATGCAAATAAACTAAATATTATTATTAAAATTGAAACTATTTAAGTTCTTGGTAGAAATATTGATCACATTTTAGTACAGACATGTTTTCTTGTTCACTGAGGCAAAAGTCTAAGAAATGGTATGAAAAAAGAAGAAATTAAAAAGGAAAATCACCACCACAACAAGAAGGATAATAACAATTATAATGATTTTCTCCTCAGATAAATTGTTAGACCCTCTGACTTATTTGTGAAAATAAAGCCTGGGGCTTTAAAAGTACCACAATCATTCTCACATATCTGCACAAGGTCACAGTTGACTGAATCACAGAGAAACAGAACTATTAGTTTTCTTATGGCTGGTCTGACCAGAAGAATATTTCCTTTAGACATGCAAATAAGTGTCAATCATTTCACGGCTGTGCTTAGTAACAGCAGAATGCTGCAGAAACCAGATTAGACCAGATATACCGAGCAATATGACAGCATCCAAACACACCAGCTGCACAAACAGAAGTGATGTGTTTTTAAATTGTATTAGTGTATCTAAAGTGGTTCTATTTCATGCCCTTCTCTTCTCTGTTTGTGTATGCAGGCTCATAGATTGCAGGTCAAATATATTGAGCATGAGGGATGACACAACAAGTAAATCTATAATCCAGTTGTAATCGTATGCACATGTACTATGTCCCTGACAATGCATGCATCACTTTTGACATCCTGCAATTTTAAACCTTATCTTTTGAAACATCGTTCACTCAGTCACTGGAAAGAGTGACCTTCATCAGTCAGACACACACATGCATGCTTTTGATAGCATCTGATTAGCTTAAAAGCGCCTCCCCCTTTGCCTGTAATTAATTCAGTAGCACTTGGAAGGGAAGTAGTCCTGTTAAAGCCACCTCTTCTGCACCATTTAACCAGATAATGGCAGAGGTTTTTATGAGGTTTTTATTAAAGGGCGACCTTGCCTTTCAAGATGTTGGCAGCTTCTGTACAGATCTGAGACAGGGAATGACCAAATGGAGAGTCGTGTCAAATGCATTCTGATGGAGTTGATGGTTCAGAAAATTCAGTGTCTACTCGCTTCATTAAGTCAAAAACAAAAAATGTGCAAAACACACAGTACCCCTCAGTACAACTTCAACTAAGACAAGGGGCGGTAGTGAGAATAGCTTGGATGTTTTAAAGGGTTCAAGCCTGGACTGAATTAAATGGGCAAAGTTTAAAGACACAGAAGTGAGAGAAGAATCTCTGAGATTATGCTACTGTCGGATTATCTGAAGTATTATGGCCTTTACAGGATGGTTTGGCTCCAGTTACACTATTTCTTTCAAAGTATGTAGTTTTAAAAATGCACAACAGAACTTTTGCAGATTTTCTCAGCCCTTATCAACAGCTATTGTATACATTACTGAACACTAATCTTGGAAGGCTGGATATGGATGTATGATTATTATTATTATTATTATTATTATTAACACCTATAATAATTAGAAAAAAATTATGTCACAAAGCGAGTTGGACCCAAGAAAGAGAGTAAATTAGTGAGGTAAGTTTAACAGATTTATTTGTGTGGTTTGAATGGAGCTGAAGATGGTTGAGGTTCAGAGATCCAGGCGGTGTGGTGAGACAGGCTTCGGTGGAGGCATCTTTGGATCTCAGGCAGAGAATCACATAATGTATCAATGATCCAGCGTTGAATGAAGAGCAGCCTAGAGCTTATGAGCAGGTGAGGTGCAATAAGCCTGATTCCACTCAGCTATGCTGCTTAACCACAGGACACGCCTCCTGTACACACCACGGGAAGACAGCACAATCCACACAAGGGAAAGTGGAGGAGGAACACCCACCAGAGCTCAGGGATCCATGACAGATTGGCGAAACTAAAGAAATAAAATGACTTACTGAGACAGATGGACGCTAAAAATTTTGATTTTATTTTCCATCAATAATTATCTGAACTGAAGAGACAAAGCAAAGTTTTGTGTCACATATTGTATAAAAGACATAGAAAAATAAATCGCTGTAAAAGTAAATCATTATAAGACAAAGATAATGCTGTGTTAGGCATGTGTAAAGAGACATTGATCCTCACACTAACAGAACCAACAAAGCAATATTTTTGTTCAAAGATTGCAGACTCTGTAACAATAAAAACTACACAATCTAAATGGTTTCAGCCACTAGCCTTAATCTACTATTTTACTTCCCAACAGTTCTACAGTGTTGGCTCTTTTCTTGGCTTCACTACTGACTGTTGAAACAGCATCTTTTCCCTGTACTGGCAAGAGGCCTTTTGGCAAAGGCTGTGCCACCTGTGGTGACAAAAAGTCAAACTGACATAATCTGCCAAGCAGCATGTGGATCTGGCTTCCAGCAACACTGTACAGTGTCTGGTCCTTTGACAGGAGAGGCAGGAACAGCCAGTTTATCTGTGGGTAAGTGGAGGCAAACCTCTTGAGAAAAGAGATGTTTAGTCCAGGCACTGGTGCTGATTAAGATAACTTTTACTAAGTTGTAACCTGGACAGTGATCTACAAAAATCGGCCAAATTGGAATTAGCATCTGCAGTAATTATTTAATGTGCAAACTGGATACAGCAGATTCTTTCTGGTATGCTAACATAGTCTGAGCAGTATTTTTTCAGGCTTTTTGGTGGTTTTTAATTTTTCTTGCAAACACTGGCTGCTTCTTTCACTCACTATGGGTTCATTATGGTTGTGTGTTTAACCACTAAAGACAGATTTATAAATCATTCAAGCATAAAAAAGACAAAGAGCTCAAGGGAGAAATCTGTGTAGTGACTTCTCATTTTAAATTGTATCGTTAGGCACTTTGTTACCTGCAGTCAAAAAGACACATCATTTCTTTAAGTTTATTTTATCAAGAAAATTGCCAAAGATAACAGTCTCACAGACATTAAACAGTATTTTTTCATCAACAAGGGGATTCCTAAATCTAAAACCTTTCATGTCTCATTGCAGTAGCAGAAGTAAAGTGTTTAAAATAAATTTCCTTAAGAAATAGAGAAAAATCCAACAAAGACCTGACACAGGAGCTGAGAGATGCACGTGGACCTCCTGTTGGATAAAGTCTCATCAGAAATTGTCTCCATGCAAGAGTAGCTGTCTAGAAGCCATTCTTAAGGCAGGGAAACAGGGAGAAAAGGCTGAGGTATGCCAAATGACCCAAGATCTGTGACAGCAGGTCTGATAGAGAAATGAATCCTCCCCAGAGCCTGGGCCCCTCAACATTATGCAAGGGGTGTGGGATCATCTGGACTGAGGACAGAATAAAAGACAGTCAACATCTAAAAAAGAGCTCTAGAAAGCCCTTTAAGAACTATTTGCGAAGACAACTTAAAACAATTACAATAAAGATTGTCTAAGAGGGTCCAGGATGTGTTTAAAAAATGAGTGAATCATACTAAATATTGACTTACACAGTCATTTGTAATTTAAAACCCATTAAATCTACTGGGCATTCAGACTTTTGAAGACTGTATATTGTTTTTCTTTGTATTTATCCACTTTTGATAACTGTATGTATTTTCTTTATCCCAGACATCATGTTAAATGTGTCAGATGGCTCAAGACTTGTGCTCAGTACTTCACTTCCTGGGATTTAGAAATCCATTATATTCAGAGATGGCGAAATGGATCACTGAGCTGACGCACAAGCAAACTCTTCAAAATAAAAAGTAGGACTTAGACTTGATTTGTTAGCAAGCTTTCAATGACCTGGGACTATTAATAAGATCTGCTCCTCAGTGGACCCAGCTCAGGGTCTCCTGTGTCTGTCTACCTGCCATCTCATGCATGAGTCTCCCAAAGTGATGCCTCGCTAGATATGCTCCCCTGAGTTGCACTGACAGGTCATCTTTCACAGCCAGCAACTTGAGTGTCAGCTGGAAATCAATTGCCGAACACGCTGTCTGGCTCATGCGTGGTGACACAGGCTCTAGAGTGACTCAC
The DNA here is from genome assembly GCF_017639745.1 of Melanotaenia boesemani. Lineage (NCBI taxonomy): Eukaryota > Metazoa > Chordata > Actinopteri > Atheriniformes > Melanotaeniidae > Melanotaenia > Melanotaenia boesemani. The sequence continues at coordinate 28,548,701 of NC_055693.1, forward strand.
CGGCTCCTGAAGCCTTGTCACCATGTTCCAGAGTCTATCCAGCCTGTTTGTGACAAGTGGCTAAATGCGAAGTACAGCGAGATGCTTTGCTAAGAACTATCAGGTGAATGTGTGTATTTATTTACATAGATGTATGCTGATTTATGGCTGTAACATGTTTTAAACCTTCAAGGAACTATATGAATGTTTCAGTGGTAAACCCCATCAGGAGAACTATTAGACATAAGCTGAAATCTATCCACGGCATTAAACACCTGGCTAACAGAGTGAGCTGTATGTACAAAACCAAAAAATTGGACAGTGCTTCCATATGCATAATTCTAATAGGAAAGGATTTTATTTTTGACCCCGGATCCAGCTGCATTAAGCCCAGACTTTTCTGTTTGGAGTTTGCCATATCTCAGACAGCACACCGAGGAGTGTTATATGCCAGAGGCAGTGGGAACTTTTACACAGTGAAATGTTCTCCAAGTTGAAAAATTTGTCAGTCTTGAACCGTTATATCCCCTGAGACCCAACTCTGCCTCCTGTCCCTCCCCTCCCCTGGGTCTGCTGCAACATTAATGTATTTGTACTGAGGTGCCTTGGGTTGTTGTCATTGTAAGCAACATCATGCAGAAGGGAATTTCCTGTATTTCATGGACAGTACGTCTTATTTCCTACAGAGATTGATAAGCACATCATTTTAACAGTAATATACTAAATAAAAAAAAGGAAAAACCTGACTCCTTTTTGTCAAATAGAAGAAACTAAGCCCGACTATTTGAATACCAAGATGTTTATTTGTTAATTTGGAGAAAAGTCTGGAAAACTATCTTGTACAACTAAATGACTCACACCACAAAACTGTAATGACTGTTTTAAGTTGAGCAATGGCCATTCCTCAACTGAGCTGAAACCCTTTGACAACTCAAAATTGCTTATTGGGAAATTTTTCACTTCACGAATGTGAACAATGGTGGCCCCATTCAATAAATAGCTCTACTTGCCACACTTTGATTGACATACTGTATTAAATCAAAACAATGGCTAAGACTACCAAGCCTTTAGGGACAAACTTTTTCTTTTTTCAAATGTTAATTGTATAATTTGTCATATCTTCAGTGCCTGATAACAGAGGTCAATTTCATAGTTTTGTGTTTGCATGTGCGCCAACCAAATCTCCATTCATTCCTATGGGAATCCCTTTAATCTCTGATAGGAATGTAAAACACAGCCTTCTGTAGTTTTCTCCCTGAAATTTGCTTAGAGTACATTGAAGATTTTTATGTTTTGCAGTGAATTCAGGAGATCTATTGCAGCATGTGTCAAAGTTGGATACACAAAATAGGGAAATGTCTAAAGAACTTGACAAAACAAAATTTTCCCCAATAAAATGAACAGAAACCCTCCTGTAGGCAGATTTCGTACTATAAAAGAGGTGCATGCAATCAACAAATAATAGCAAAGCAATGACAAGCAATTAATGCTGAGACAGTATTTCCGCACAGCATTATGCATTATCATATTATGAAAAGGATCGTTTGTTAACACCAACATATTTCATGGGATCTTATTTACTACTAAGACTTGTTTTTGTTAAACTGCTTACAATCCTTAGTTGAGTTCACAGCTAATAACTATTACATCAGATCATAGTGTAGGTTAGCCTTTAAAATTAATGACATAAAAACCTACTGCAATGTGCCTTTGTACTGATTTAGCTGAAACAGGCATTACAAATAAGAGCTCTGTGATACAGTGTTTTATCCTGATGGAAGTAGCCAAAGAATTGTACTCTGTGGTCATAAACTGTCAGTAGAGGGCAGTGTGGAGCAATGGCATGATCTTGCCCTAGGCTTGATCAGGCTGGGGGGCACTGGACTAATCAACAAGACTGACAGTCTTCCTCTTATTTTTGTAGCTGCTTACCTGTATAAATATGATCCATAGTTATCAATATGAGCCATAGTTATTGGGTAACAGACGTTTGGATGCAGCGGAACAGCGGCCTGTAATGTGACGTCACCTGTTTCAGTTGCTGCATCTGTCGTAGTTAAAGAAAAACTGGAAACTTCCAGAATGCAGGACTAAATGAAGCAATGGTTTTCAGGTTCTTCTGCAGGGTTGGTTCAAATGGAGTCCAATGGTTCGGAGGCTGTGAGGGGGGAACACCTCATTTAAACTCCAGCAGAAGGACTTCAAGTGTCTTCCGTCTCTGACGTTTCTCTCCGTGTTTTTCAGTCGCATGCTTGAACTGCTGCTGGCATCTTGTTGTGTGTTGTTGGTTTCTGCCTTTGTATATAACAGGTAGCCCCATTAGCTTCTTTAGCATCTGTGGTCCATAACTTAACTCAAAGAAGGAGAGAATTGTGGAGAACATAAATGTGGGTCTTTAGGAAGTTGTGTCTGTTCACAGACTTTATCCCATTCAGTTCCCTTCTAATCACTCAAAAAACAGTGACGACTCACCTTGTTTTTTTTCATTTTTTTATTCCTTTTAACTGGAAACTAAAACAAAAAGCAGCTCAGTGGAGCATTGTTTCAGTGGATCCACAGTTTAAGGAAAATAAAAAATTGCCATAAGCTAGTAGCATTTGCCTTCACCTCTTGGTATTCTAGTCTTGAGAATAAACCTCATACGTCCTCTCCTCGAATTCACTGCAATAAAAAAAAAAAGTGTCAAAAAACATTACATTTTTAAAAAAGATATTTTCTCATGGCAGTAACAATGAATTTTAGTAGAAAAGGGCAATAAGTACATGTTAAATCCAACAAGTGCTGATATTTGTGGTTCCTTTAAACAAGCAGCTGTAGGTATACCTAATAAAATTGTCAATAAAAGCTTCAGTAAAAGCAACTGCATCACTATGACCTGGATGAGAATCTACACCAACACATTTCCTAGTTTTCTCTGACAAAAGACACCTCATAAAGACACCTGACTTCCTAAACAGAAAAAGCTTCAGTAATGCTGAACAAAACGAAAAGGCACAGCATAATGTGCATAATGGCACAGTTTCCTCTCAGGGAGACAACATGTGAAACAGGCAGGTAAACAGCCTGCCCAACCTTCTAAGTACAGGGACTGAAGAATACAAACTGCAGCATTATTTGATTGTAGCATGCTGTAAATCTGCCCATCACTCATACACAAACTGCTTTGCCTGTGAACCTGAAAAGCCATTTGTCCAGTCCTTTAAGCTGTTGAAGTGTAATGAAGTCTGTAAAGTGCCACAGTGTCTGACATTGTACTTTATGCACTTCAACAGTAACTTTAAATGTAAAGCAGCTGCTCAGTAGCAGGATAGGGGGTTCTGTGGGCTATACATTTTTTGGAATATACACAGAGGAACATAAATCAATTGCCCATTGAATGCAGCCTTAACTTTGTTCAAATTACTATCTTATAAAGCAGGTATCTACTGTGCTATATGAGGAGGTGGAGGTTGCATTGATGACAGCCTTTCAGCTTAGAAATTCTCCAGAGTGGAACTGCTGTGTTATTGTCTCACTTTTTCTTAAGGATTACTTTGGTAGCTCTACTTTACTTCAAAAACAACTCAGGCAGCACTCATCCCTCCTGATAACCTTGTCAATGAGAAAGAGGCTTTTGACTTTGCACAGTATTTGTATGTAATTTATACATACTGCATAATACAATCAAAATAAGTCCTGCTACTTAAATATATTTCTACGCTATCAGCTTAAAATGAAGGCAGAGGTTTCAAGTTCTTCCGGTTGCACTGATTTTATAACTTCCAGTTTCTCTCTATCTTCAGTACTTAATTATAAACAGAGCAGGTGAGAAAATATTCTCAGTGGTCTTTATTTTGTTTTTATGCAGCAGTAATGGGAACATTTGGGACTGAAATGTAGTCACAAATGCAGACATGGAGTGCAGAGAGGGTGGCAGCTTTTCCTGAAAATATTGTTGTAATGGCACTGTGACACATTCATTCAGAATTCTGCAAAGGGGTGCACAGGTTTATATTTCTGAATTTGTGCTTGAATTACTGGCACTCTGAAACAATAAAAACATTTTCCATTCAACCATTTATCACCCATTTTAGAAACAAAAATATCTTTCGATGCTTTAAAAATTAAATAAAGCGGAGCACTATCATTTTCACTTACCTTTATCAGATATCACAATCTAGAAAAAATGATGATGATGGCAAGAATCTTCAGGCTGATATAAAATGCCTAAATACCTGCAGTGGTATTGAATGTCCTGGAGCATCTCAGAAATATGATAAAATTGGTGAAATTAATAGAGTATAACAGCATTTTGGGTAACATTTTCATTCCAGAGGTAATTAAAGCATCATAAATATGATAACTTCATTATAAATGGCTTCTAGGAGAAATGAAGCATCTCTGGGCTAATTACATCAACAAGAAAAAACCTTTTGTTAAAATTTGTACTTAATCTGTGAGTGTGGGGTTATATGGGGTGCAGATTGGAGTAGGTGGAGGGTGGGGGGAGGGGGCCAATGGTGCCCTGGTTCCCGGGGTGTGCGGCTGGAACATCGGGGTGTGTGCTGGCCTACGCCGGGAGGTTGTCTGGGGTGGCCTGGTCCTCCTAGGCATGGTGCGGGCCCTCTGTCTTTGGGGGGTGGGGCGGCCGCCTCTGGGCTCCTGGAGCCCTGGGCCCTTCGCTTGCGCTGCCCTGGGTGGCCGGTCCCTGGCGGGCCAGCGGCTGCCGATCTTGGCCCACTGGGACCTGTGCCCCAAGACTGTGGGGGGCTCTTGCTGGGGCTCTCCTCTGCTGCCCTTCAGGTGGGGTTGGAGTCATCTTCGTGGTGGGGTAGCTTGGGTTAGTGCCCTGGGGCTGCTGCTGAGGTCCCGGGTCTCTGGGCTGCCCTGGTCTGCCTCTGACCTCCGTAGAGGCGTGGGCGCATTTGCACGATCTCACTCACCACTCTTCATCACTGATCACTCCTTATTCCTCATGCTCTGCATGCTGACACAGTCACTGAGTTGTCCAGTGGGTTTTTATACTAAGAGATAATTCTTTTTTTTATTTTTCCTGTGAGTTAGTATCTGGTCGCTGTTATGCTACTTTTATGATATGATTTTTGATTTGGTTATTATTTAAAAACTCTTAATGACTAGCAGCTCTATTATTTTTGTGTGTGTGTGTGTTTTTGTTTTTTGTAAATGTTGTAGGAAATTTTGTGGTGTGTTCATGTACAGGTGTAACAGTTTGTTGTCTGGTGATGGTGTGGATTGAAGGGTCGTTTCCTTCAGTCTGTGATCTTTTTGTCTCCTTTTTTCTTTCCTTTTTGCATCTGTTTGCTATTTTCCATCTTTTTCTGTCCCCTCCGGTCAGGTCCAGCAAGATTACATAGATTCCGTGATTCAAAGTAAATAAAAAAATAAATGGATCAGATTATCAAGAGGAGCCTTACCCATAGGCCTCCCCTTGGAAGAGCAAATTTGTTCAGCACGATGCAGCATCCAGATTATCATTTTGCTTGCTATGATGCTGGACAGAACAGGTTAAAAAAAAAATTAAATTGTACTTACTCTTTCTCGACATGTTTGTAATCAGGGGTGCTGCGGTCTAGTGGTTCACAAATAACATGAGAAGAATAGCATTAAATTTTTAACAGCCTTTCATCGTTTTCATACCTCATCAATGGTTTTCATTGTTACATGGAGCAGTAATATAATGGACAGATAATCAAAATAGTCCATCCATGGATATTCCAACACTGATTTAATGCTAAAATAACATACCATACCATACCATACCATAGTATCAGCCTGACTGAACTCAGCTGTGCTTCTGATGTGACAACCATGTCAGAATCAGAGTGTGAGTTATCATCCGCTGGGGCACATTTAAGTCTCCAGACTTTAAAAATACCCTTTCTCATGGCTCAGATCTCAGATCAGATTTTCCAAACCAGTCACGTGGTACCACTGTGCAGCGAGGCTTCAGATGTAATCAATCTGAATTCAAGTATGCACATGGAAGAGAACACTGAAAAGAAACCACACATTGCATCCCTGAGACAGTTTTATACTCCCACATCAACGTATTCTCATTACCTGCTCGTAGGATATCATACAAACCGTTCTTGAGAGCAGCCTGCCCAGATTGAGGACAATTTTTTAAGGGTTATGACAAGAAAGTAAACTAATTGTTTAAGAAAACAAAGTCACACACAGCTGTAGCAGCAGCTTTAAGTAATGTGACACTACAGACACTTAACATTGGCTCATAGGACTGTTTTTCCAATGACTAAATTAACAGGAATGATGAAGGAACTCACTCTAGCAACACATATGTAGTGTGTCCCTAATCATCAGGCTGAGTTCTATAGGAAATGACATCATAGCCACTATTTTTCATTGGACAAACACTGGGCAATCCTGGAAATTTGGTATCAATATGAAGTAAATCCAGGGTAAGTATCGCAGATACCGATGCCGATACCGATGCCGATACGATACTGATACGATACCGACACGAATTGCTGGAAGTTTTATTAACCATTTAATGATTTCGCCTTTAATTACTGATGTTGAGTAGCAAAAACAAACAAATGTTTGAGAAAATTAAAGTCAACAGTGCAAATTTGTTAAACAAAAGCAAAGCCTACTATTGGTTGGTTCTCATTCACATTCTTTCACACATTCACAAAGTATTTTGCCCCCAAAGCCTCATGCAAGAGAAATAACAATCTCACCACGCTGGTATCCAATGGTACCGATGCTACCCTTAATATTGATATTATTGATAGTTTTTTTTTTTTTTTCAAAGGATATTGGAGCTCTAGTGGCCTTTTATTTATTTTAACAGTAGCTGAACAGGAAAGATGGGTTGGAGAGAGCAGGGAATGACCTGAATGAATGAATAATTGAATGAATGAATGAATGAATGAATGAATGAATGAATGAATGAATGAATGAAACTTTATTGTCATTGCAACAGGTGCAACAAATTTTTTTTCCAGTACAAACCCATCCAAGAATAGACAACAACAACATATAAACAAACAGGATCAGGCAGACTGAGGCAGCAGCCGCCGTGCAGTGCACCATTTTCACAGGTGGAAAAGATAACATGAGGGAGAGTAACGGGAGGAGGCTAGAAAAAGAAAGGCATCTCTACACTGGGCCTGATGGGCCTAATGGACCCAGTTTAGAGATACAAAAAAAAACAAAAAAAAAAAAAAAACACACACCTCAGTACATAAAAGCATATAATTCAGACATTCACAACATAAGAAACACATGGCAGGGGGGGGTCTCCCAACGCAGCTAAGTGTTGACGCTGCTGAACTTAAGCGCATCCAATCAACCTGCCGCCCGGGAGTGGAGGGAGGGGGGGAAGGGACAACCAAGGCAGTGAAGTCATGGGGAGGTGTGTCTGTAATAGTGTACTTGAGTGTGCTTGCTTGTGTGCGTGCATGTGTGCGTAGTAAGTATACGTAAGTGAGCCTGTGAACTTTCTCCCAGTTCCTTTCTCCAGTCTCTGCCCCAGATGATAGTGGAGCGACCTTGGGAGCTGATCCAGGAAAGGTCTCATGGCGACTCCAATTCATCTGAATTTTGGGTCAATTTCCACCAAGCCGAGCTGACAACTTCTCCAAGTTGGTGTCCACTCCGCGTACGAGCTCCGGAATAACAACCAGCTTGCCATACTGAGCTAGAATAGTCTCAAGTTTACGATTAAGCTCCTGCAACGTCATAGTCTGATTGTTCATAGCTCGACACACACCGGCACAGAAATCCGGCAGCTTGCCAGTGGCCGCCGACCAGGAAACCGCCCGCTCCAAACAGCAGAAACCCAGTTATGAATCCGAATCTACAGATGTCATCTGCGTCCTCAACAGAAAGAATGGACAGGCACATGACCTTCCACACCCCCCAGGAATTCATCACGTATCCAGCCGCAAATGTTCCGCCAGGACAAGCGGGCTCCCCTACGCCCGTTTTTCGGTTCGAATAAATTTGGTCAATTGCATTGAGAGACCAGCTGATCAGATCCATGGTTCAAGATGGTTCAGCAAAGGGCTCCAGGCTGGGACTCAAACCTGGGCCAGCTGTTGCTCAACCAGTGGAGCTACACACCGCCCAATACTATCCATGTTTTGATCAATCCACCCAGCCATTCCTATAGCCTGGGAATGAGCGGGCACTGCCACTTCATATGCTTTGATTGCTTCATATGCTATGATTTAGTTTCACAGTGCTGGCAAAAGCAATAACAGTGGCATCAATCATACATATGTCCTTAATCAGTTCAGAGTGTTTTCCACGTGTATAGTAATCATAGATTTCCCATTTATGTACTTACTGCCATACCATTTCACTCTGACAATAGATTCAGTTCAGTTCAGATTTATTTATAAAGCACATTTAAAAACAAACTTCAGACCAAAGTGCTTCACAATAACAGCTGCAATCACATATACAAATAAATAAAAACAAAAATATCAAGGAAAAATAACATGCCATGGTATTCTCTATTTATTCATTGGAGGCCATCTTTGACTTTTCTTTTACACATTCACTATCTGTGACAACTAATACAGGGCATGGCATTTTTTCATTTGTAAAAATTGGATAGTCAATATTATTTTTATTCTGACAACATTCAAGAAAAAGATAGTAGTTTGCAAGTGACTACTAACATTTTTAAAATGCACATGCTCCTTGTTAAGAGGATATGATTTGACATGTAATGTTGCTTAGATATAACATTGGCTTCTGAGGAAAGTTGTTTGAACTGATGCAGGTGGTGCTTAATCACACTTTAAAGCCATTAGTGCATTAGTAAAGAAATAAATGGAGCAAGGACTATCTGAATAAACTCAGTTAACTTCAAAATAAATTTAACATACTTATTGTCCACACTGTACAAACGGAAATGTAGAATCTTAAAAAAAATACTAATAAAATGTCTCCACAAGACTGGTTCAGTTTCTTGTTTAAACTGACTGTAAAAGGGGAGTATGGGAAATTTTGAATGGCTGAATTCAACTCATCTAATTCTACCTGGCTGGTCTGGTGGCTAGCAGTGCAGAATCAACACCCAACGAACAAAACACCCCTAACCAAAGCCGCCTGACTGTACCATCCGAGTCAGTCTCAAGCTTCTCACCCAGGACTGCGGCAGCCCAACCAGTTGGGTTGCAGATGGGGATGTTTGTAAGCCCATCATCAACCTCTGACACCTCTCAGCTTATTTTGTATTGACTGAACTAGATTTTTGTAACAGATTACATGAAGGATTTTGCTCTACTCAGTATGTATACATTGATGTGAATAATATTGACTATTGTTCTATTTTTTATTTGAATGAATTTTTCAAACAAGGACTTTAATCATGCCTTTAACATACTGAATGTCCTACCATTATGCTTTAAAAAAAAAAAAAAACATTGACTCTGGTCTTGTAGCCTCGCTGGTTGACTTTTTAACAGACAACGCGTGAGAGTTAATGGTGTTCTGTCACACACCCTCATCTCTTCCACTGGATCCCCCCACGGCTGCATCCTCTCACCTTTTAGTATTCGTTCTATATACAAACGAGTGCTGCAGCAAAACTTGTAGGTCGGAATATTGTTAAATTTTCAGTTGATTCAGTAATTGTATCCTTGCTGAGCAGTGATGATCCTGATCACAGACTTGTAGGAATTCACCGACTGCTGTAGGTCATATTTTTAAAATATTAACATTAGTAAACCAAAAGAAATGTGCATAGACTTTCGGAAGAACCCACCAAACATCTCTCCGGTTAGCATTGAAAACCAAGCAGTAGAGGTGGTTAACACTTATAAAACCTGGGCACCCACCTGGATGACAGTCCTTTGACCTTCATGCTGACACCGTGAGCAGGAAGGCTCACCAGCCCATGTATTTTTATCAAAAGCTTCATAGTTTTAATGTTGACAGTACTTTTTAATTCTTGTTTTATTGAATCCCTTTGAAGTTTTTCTTTATCTGTTGGTACGGCCCCCTATCCTTAAAAAACAACAACAGATTGCAGGGGAATTTAAGGCTGTGTGGGAAAATTGCAGGGATCTCCCTGAATGACCTCTCAGCCCTGTACCACACCAAAGTCCTAAACAAGGCCCGTTCAGTTCATGCAGGTCAAAGCCCCCCTTGGCTCATGAGTTCCTGCAACTTCCATCAGGGCGCAGGTACATCCTGCTGAAGTGCAGAACTAATAGACACAATTATTATTTTGTCCCTGCAGTCATTGCCCTGAAGATTAATCTGAATAAGTAGCTCTATTTTTCTGTTTTTATTTTATTTTATATTTTTTATCTATATATGATAGTCCTTTTAGATGTTTATTGCTGTTTGTGTGATTTTGCATTGACTGTTTTACTGTTTGCTCTACAACAAATTATCCACGTGATAATAAAGATTCCTTCATTCTTCCTTGATTCTCTTCTTTATGCCCACACTCTCACTACAGATGTCTATTATCTGACTTTATTAAATCCACTGTAGCCTTTAATTTTTTAATGGATGTAAAAGCTGAGCATCCGGTTCAGCCCTTGTTAGCCTGTTACACTGTTAGCATGTGAACACTAATGCTAACTGTGTGAAAATGTTTACTTTTGGTAAGAAATAATTAACTTTTTATCCAGCAGATGAAGTTAAATTAATGAATCCCTGACAACAGTAAACACACTTTTCTTGAAAGTATGCTATAGCTTCTCAATGATAGGTGTCAAAAGAAATTCGAGTTTGTGAGTACAGTAGCAGTTAAATCCATTTCTCCTTTCACAATAGATTAATTTTTCATTTTCTGTGTACTGAAAGTTTTTCATCCTATTTTAATTCAATTTGTTGCACAGACTGCTTATGCTCAATCCAGGAACACAGTTTCATGCTCTTGTTGAATTAGAGCGTCAGCTTAGCTTAGCTTAGCTTGTCAGTACAAGACACCAGATTAAAATTCTAATGCACAACCTACAGATAAAACCTAATATTGACTGCTCCTTTTGTAAAGCCAATGGGTTTTGTGGAAGCTGGACAATTTAGCAATAAGCACAGTTTTATTTTTTAAGCAAGCTCCATTCAGACCGTAGCCCAATCAATGACCTTTTTCATTCACAGGACTTAACCATAATATGTGCAAACAGTAACTTACCCAAAATAATGACCTGTAAGGGTTTTCTTTTCTTTTCTTTTTTTTTTTTTTTTTTTTGCCATCAGCTCTAAAGGACATCAACCCCAAGAGACCAGTTCTGATAGACAAGATATGACAGATTTCATGGAGTGCAGCTGATTTACTAAAAAGCTGCTAAGTGGATATTTTACACTGAGGCAGTTAAAAAGAGACAGATCAAATAAAATCAGGGAAATTATTACAGCTGAAGTAATAGAAAACGGTGAGTGAACATCCTTACTCAAAAATCAGTTTAACACAAAATGAAGATTGTCTATGATACAGATTCACAGGATGAAAGGATTCCTTTTAGACGAAAGGTTAATGAGGGAAATAAAGTTTAATTAGCATTTCGGGTACCATACTGTTTCTGTAATAATAAAATCAGCTACTGTATTTTCTTTTTTTAATTAATTGTTAAAATAAAGCAGCAAATAAATAAGCAGACAATATGAAGGTGAGGATAAGGTCATGAAGGGTAAATAGACTCCATAAGGAGAGGTACATGAGGGTATAGTACAGAATAAAAACAAAAAATCTACTGGAAGCAGAGTGTTATAAGAAAGACATGGATGCTCACACACAATGACAAAGCAAGAGGCAAAAGGTAGAAGAAGTGGAAAAGATGGACATTAGCGCAAAAGAAAAAAATTGTTAAAAAAAACTACATAAGGAGTGTGAACAGAACACACCAATGGGATGATCGATAGTGGTAAAGATCCTATGTGGAGAGAAAAAAGAGGCAAGTCAAAGTGAGACGAAGGCAGTGACAATTTACTGTAGCAGCTCGTTACTGCTGAGCCAACTCATGCTCTGCTGTCATCTTCAAGAGCTAATTGGCAACTCCAGTGTGAAAACTCAAGCCTGTGTACTCATTCTCAGAGACATACTGCAGACAAACACACACACACATGCTTTTACAGAACCATACAAACTTTACAGGGAGTAGAAAAATAATCTTAAACCTCGCAGGCAAACCCATTAAAAAAAAAAAAAAAAGTTGTGATGCATCATGAAGAAAATCGTTGACATGGCGAATTTTAAGATTTCCAAATTGTGACAGGGAGCAGTACTTCTTCAAAGAATTAGGTTTCTGTTTTCTGCAGATGGTGTGGTCATATTTACTTCATCAGACCTTGATCTTATACTCTCACTGGAGAGATTTGCAGCGGCTGCAGTGAAGATCAGCACCAAATGGCATGGTTGTTAGGTAAGACACCCACGACTGCAGACCTGTGCATGGATTCAACTCCATCATCAAGTTTGCGGATGACACCACGGTGATTGGTTTCATCAGGAACAACGGTGAGACCACCTACAGACAAGAGGTGCAGCACCTTACCACGTGGTGCACTGCAAATAACCTGCTCCTCAACACCAGCAAGACCATGGAGCTCATTGTAGACTTCAGGAAGAAGAAAAGAGGCACACACAACCCCATCTGGATCAACGGGAAGGCCGTAGAGCGTGTCTCCAGTTTCAAGTTCCTGGGGACCCACATCTCAGAGGATCTGTCCTGGACCACCAACACCTCCAGTCTGGTCAAAAAAGCTCACCAGTGCCTGTTCTTCATGAGGTCACTGAGGAAGAACCACCTGTCATCCTGGTGAACTTTTACTGCTGTGTGATCGAAAGCATCCTAACAAACTGTGTCACAGTCTGGTATGGAAGCTGCTCGATCGCGGAGCGCAAGGCACTACAGCGGGTGGTGAAAATTGCCCAACGCATCGCAGGAACTCCACTTCCAGCCATCGAGGACGTCCAGAAGAAACGCTGTCTGAAACAAGCCCGCAGCATTCTTAAGGAATCTTCCCACCCTGCCCATAGACTGTTTTCCCTACTGCCCTCAGGCAAGTGCTTCAGGAGCTTCCGGACAAGGACCTGCAGACTGAGGAATAGCTTCTTCCCCAGAACTGTGTCCTTACTGAACTCATGCTGACCCAACTTCACTGCCCACCCCCCATTCCTCCTTGGACCATAAACTGTACTCGGCCACCACTGTACCACCTGATTATCCTGCACTCACGCATATCACTATTTTTTTAGCAATCCTAGGTAGCTACTGCCTATACTATTGCAATATTTTATGTCATTCCACCTGTAGCCTTGTATAACATAATTTATCATCTCCATATTTCATCCTGTAAATTATGTTCTTAGTTTGTTTATAGTTGACTATATTTAAAGCCCATATTAATCTGGATAATATGTTCATAGTCCATTCTATAAATCACTAAGATATTTTCATGACATACCGTGTACATATTTAATTTGTTATATCTGCACTTGCTGCTTTTGCTGCATCTGTAAATCACTGTAAATATTCGCATAGCATACCATGTACATACTTAATTTATTATGTCTGCACTTGCTGCTTTTGCACTTCTGGTTAGATGTTAAACTGTATTTCATTGCCATGTACATGTACATGTGTGATGACAATAAAGTTGAATCTTATCTAATCTAATCTAATCTAATCTAATCTAGAGGGACTTGCTGAGTTCAGACTTAACTTCCAAGATCCAACGTTAGACCATAGCAAACATGTGTAGCATTAGGCCCCAAGACCTTGGTATCACCCAGAGGGTGCTCCCCCCCTCAATCCTATCTGCACGGTTTTACGACCCAGAGGAAATTCCTGTCCACCACCAGATGGACAATTGTTGACTTAACAGTGAGTCCCCAGGCTACACGAACTTTGCAATTAGAGGAAACTTGATTTGCCATCCGACCTGAAAACTCTAACTCATTAACTTCAAAAAGAAGAAACACTCCTAAGCTGAGTTAATTCAGGGCTGAGTGTCAACCATACCAGGGAACATCTCAAACCTTTTGGTGATTAACAACATTTAAGGCCCCCTTCCCCAGACATTCTCACATGTAAATCAACCTGAGATGGACCTTAAGACACCAGACCACATTTTTCCCCACAGATGGGGTGTGTCCCAAACCGCGCACTTCTATACTTCGAACACTACATTTAAGTGCTTAGTGCGCTGACACAGAAATTTCAGTAAAAACTCAGTGCACTGAAAGTACCCGGTTGCTGCCCTAAACTCAGCCAAAAATCTAGTGCGAAACGATGGACACTACACGCACTAAACGGACGCCATCTTGCTGACGTAGCGGAAGGGGAGGGACTTTCAACCAGTTTTTCAGAGCTGGCAGCCACCGACTCAGCGGTACCGATGCAGGCGGAGGGTATTTTCAACTGTTGTAAGTATGAAGATATTTGATCATAATTCTAATATAAATTGCAGCATGCTTCTTATCTCTTCTATCCCTGATGACAGTTATGGATCTGATCATTTGTTGGAGGCTGCAGTAGAGTTAGCAATGTAAATGTTAGCAGTTTTATAGCCGATTTCGCGGATCTAGATGGGCTATAAGTGTTAAAAATGATTAATGCTATAGGTTCCGTATGTTTATTCATGATTGCTGAACCTCCAAATTAAGCACTGCGGGGTCTCTGGCGTAAACGAAATGGTCCCTGATCTGAAAACTGATTAGGAAACACCGCTGGTTTAGAGAACCGGCCCATTTCCATGGTACCGCTGACGAAGCCGTAGCTGATTGCAGACGCTTATCTAAAGTGATGTACAAAGTACCCATAAAGTACATAATAATGTTTGCTTTTATATAAACTTCCATTCTGTGTTCACCGTAGGTCACTGTGGCATCAAACTACCGAGCCAGCAGTGGCACTGAGGCATTTACCACCTGCGGGCTAGGACGCTGCTGTGGAGAAGAGGAGGCGGCAAGGGAGAAATGATTTAATTAAAAGTTTAAATAAAATGTTTTCTGCATCCCTGTTTTAGCGTCTTCATTACTGCATTTCATATTTTAAATGATTTCTAGTATAATCGGTTTCCTGTTGCCAGACGTGAACGGTATCAGTGTAAACACTAATGAAAACAAATGTATAATGTAACGTACTTTAATTCAGTTAAGATATCTTTGCTTATTTAAAAACTGTTTTAGCATAAAAGTATGACATGCAAACACGTATGTTGACGTGATTTTGGATTTTGGAAGAAAAAAAAAGGTATATTAACTGAGCGGCGCTGCTAAGCTGGTACGTCACTACCGGTAAGTGCAAAACGTTAGTGCTCAATTTGGATCAGGACTTACCCACGATAGTGTGCACTACAGAAGGTAGTGCTTAGTGCGCACTACGCACTACCTTCCAGTGCACTCATGTAAGTGCGCGGTTTGAGACACACTCATGGACTTTGTCAAAAAGTGTCAGAAATAACAACCCTTTTCTTACAGGACTGTTTAACCTATAGTCTTCAAACTGCCTTTAATGGTTGAATTTTTGTAATAATGAATGTTTAAAATGATCACACATCTTAGGAAAGTACAAATGGTAACTTCGAATGGATTCTCTGCGATGTATTGACACAAAGTTACAATTCAAGGGATTCTTACTACGGATCAACATCCCCTCCTGCAGGCCGTTTTAAGGTTTGCTATCGGGATCACAAACCGAACTTTAAACAGTTTACAGAAACTTTTATCCATTAATATCTAGAACAGAACAGATAGTGTGTGATTGTAAATATGAACTTCATTTACAGGTAACGGATTGCCAAAGTATATCTGTGTTTTATTAACGAAATGGTATAAATGTGTTTATATCTCATGTATAATTAACCGCCTGTAATAACTGGAAGTTGTGTGTGTTTATCTTTCCAACAGGATTATCATCTGTTTTATGAAATGTGTTTTATAAATGTACTTTCTGTTTGAACTGGCATATGGGAAAATACGTTTATTCTTATATCGACAGTCATTAAACGTCTAGGCCTTTGTATGCAAATTAAGCTCAACCGCGCCAATATTCTATACTGCGATTGGCCTAACCACGCCAAACCCCGCCTTAGCCAGAGAATATTACCAGAAACTCACAGATTTGAGTTTAGAAGAAGAGAAAAATGAGAATGAGTTAAGAAGAAAGAAAGACAAGAAGGAGAAAAAGAATAGGTACCTATTAAAACAGATCTGTACGAGAAACAAATCCATATAAGTCTTAGAACGTTCAACTTCGTTTTGTCTTTTGTTAGTGCTATTCGTTGATGTTTTTGATCATTTTTGCTCAAAGCAGCCAAACCCGTTGCTACACAACCAAGATATACAACTTTTGTATCCAGCGCGAGAGATATTCTAACTTGTTGCATTTTTTAATTGTTTTCCTTTTTGACTTTGGGGAAGTCAGTCCAAAGTTCAGTTTTTCAGAGCCAATCTCTGCCAGAAGTGTTCTGATCCATTAACGCTTAATTGTGGACATTTCCAACAACAAACCTCTTTTTACAGTTCCAAGCCTCTGGAACCACACCAGCTAATTGCCACCGCTGTGCCAGTGGAGCATGGAAATCAACCCGGTTCGTCTTGGAAGCTGATCCAAACCATTGCGGACGGGCTGTCTTCTGCCGGGTACTAGACGACTTCAGGGATCTTGTCCACCTTGACGTCGTACCCGACCCCCGCTTGTAGGCCCTACCACCTGCTCCAAGTAATACCGAACCGAGGCTCCAACTGGGTCTAGCTGGTGTCTTTGAAACGTTGAATTTTATTCACTCTCCAAAATTCATTTAGTCATTCCTTTAATTCAATTGACTATTCTAAATTGTCTTCCTAAATTCCCGTCTACTTCGCTAGGTTCCGACTAGAATTAAAGGTTACTCATTAGTTAGTTTATTTTCCCATATTCCAAACTGCGTAAGATACAGATATCAATTTCTTTATTATCCCTGATTTAATCTGATTGCCTTTTTTTACCCTTGTTTATTTCATTGTACTGTTTTCTTTCTACTGTCTTTTAAGCTGGTTTACCCTCCCGGCGCCACAGAAGGCCGGCAGTGTCTCTAAATCGATATTGATAATTTCATAATTTCTGACATTGATTTATCCTTGCTGTTAACTGATTATTGATGTTAATAAATTGTTACATTTTGAAAGTTAGAATCGTTTCTGTGGTTAATTTTGGATGGAATCAAGGTCCCAGACGTCTCAGACGTTGAATTTGCCACTTCAGATATGAGAGTTAGACTGAATTAAAATCAATTTTATTGCAACCCTGCTCACGGTTTTCTCTTCTGGACCGTGGATTATTCAATTATTATACAGAAGAGTGGTGCCCTGATTCGAGGAAAATCACAGTTATAATTTTAATTGGTTTGATATAAATTTCTACAGCCGAGGTTTATATTAATATCGAGGCATTACGCTATACATGTCAACGACAGACAAAATCAGGATAATGCACATTCTCAGACAGAGATATGAAAAAAGGCAGCACAGCAGACAGTGACAGTCTTTGTGGCCAGTAAATAAATGGTTGCCTTTTCTTCTTATTTGTTCTTTTCCTGGTTGTCCTATACTGCACAAAACTGCCCCTGCAATTTCTTGAAGATTATATCTCTGTTTGCTACATCCACAAATGCTCTGGAAACAGAGTGAAATTTGCATGCAAAAGATGTAGGAAATGGATAGAAATCTCTGTCTCTATGTATTTTACATAGAACCAAAATAAGGTTTATAAGGACTCAGTTCACAAAGTGCTGCAGAGTCAACTGTTACATGACTGCCACATAGCATTCTACAGTTTGGAAACAGCTGCATGGGCACAATGTAGCTGTCAATATATGAAGCTGTTATTTGGTTTGAAATGTAAAAATTGTAAAAAATTGTAAAAAAAAAAAAAAAAAAAAAGCTGCCACCTTATTGTGGTGGAGGAGTTTGTGCCCCTTGACGATCCTAGCGGCTATGTTGTCGGGGGCTTCATGCCCCTGGTAGGGTCACCCATAGCAAACAGGTGTCTAGGGGAGGGACCAGATGAAGTGCAGCTCAAATCACCCCTATGATGATGACAAAGCAAGGACCAGGGTTTCCCTTGCCTGGACGTGGGTCATCGGGGCCCCCATCTGGAGCCAGGCCTGGAGGTTGGGCATGGAGGCGAGCACTTGGTGGCCGGGCCTTTGCCCATGGGGCCCGGTCGGACTCAGAGGGGTCGGGTCCAAAAGGGTGACATGGGCCTCCCCTCCCATGGGCTTACCACCTGCAGGAGGGGCCATGGGGGTCAGGTGCAGTGTGAGCTGAGTGGCTGCCAGAGGCAGGGACCCTTGCGGTCTGATCCTCGGCTGCAAAAGCTAGCTCTAGGGACGTGGAATGTCACCTTTCTGGTGGGCAGGAGCCTGAGCTGGTGCGTGAGGTTGAGTGGTTCCGGCTAGATATAGTTGGACTCACCTCGGCGCATGGCTTGAGCTCTGGAACCACTGTCCTTGAGAGGGGCTGGACCCTCTTCCATTCTGGAGTTGCTCCCCGATGAGAGGCGCCAAGCAGGTGTGGGCATGCCCATTGCCCCCCGACTTGGCGCCTGTACATGGGGGTTTACCCCGGTGGACGAAAGGGTATCCTCCCACTGCCTTCAGGTGGGGGGATGGGTCCTGACTGTTGTTTGTGCTTATGCACCATATAGCAGTTCAGAGTACCCACCCTTTTTGGAGTCCTTGGAGGGTGTGTTGGAGAGCACTCCTTCCGGGGACTTCAATGCTCATGTGGGCAATAACAGCGAGACTTGGAGGGGCGTGATTGGGAGGAATGGCCCCCCTGATCTGAATCTGAGTGGTGTTTTGTTGCTGGACTTCTGTGCTCATTATGGACTGTCCATAATGAGCACCTTGTTCAGGCATAAGAGTGTCCACATGTGCACTTGGCTCCAGGACACTCTAGGCCGTAGTTCGATGATCAACTTTGTAGTCGTATTGTCGGACTTGCAGCCACATGTTCTGGACATTCGGGTGAAGAGTGGGGCGGAGCTGTCAACTGATCACCACCTGGTGGTGAGTTGGCTCAGATGGTGGGGGAGGATGACGGTCAGGCCTGGCAGACCCAAGCGTGTTGTGGGGGTCTGCTGGGAACACCTGGCGGAGTCCCCTGTCAGAAAGAGTTTCAACTCCCATCTCCGGCAGAGCTTCACCCACGTCCCAGGTGAGGCAGGGGACATTGAGCCCGAGTGGGCTGTGTTCCATGCCTCGATTGTCAAGGTGGCCAGCTGCGGCTGTGGCCGTAAGGTCGTCGGTGCCTGTCGTGGTGGAAACCCCCGAAACTCATTGGTTGACACCAACAATAAGGGATGCTATCACACTGCTGACCTCGACTTGGGACATTGTGAGGCGGTGGAGGGAATACTTCGAAGACCTTCTCAATCTCACCAACACGTCTTCCAATGAGGAACAGAGTCTGGGGTAGCTGGTGCTGGCTCTCCCATCTCTAGGGCTGAGGTTGCTAAGATGGTTAAAAAGCTCCTCGTTGGTAAGGCCCCGGGGGTGGATGAGGTCTGCCCAGAGTTCCTTAAGGCTCTGAATGCTGTAGGGCTGTCTTGGCTGACATGCCTCTGCAGCATTGCGTGGACATCGGTTACAGTTCCCCTGGGCTGGCAGACTGGGGTGGTGGTCCCCCTCGTCAAAAAGGAGGAGGGCATACTCCAACTACAGGGGGATTACACTCCTCAGCCTCCCTCGTAAGGTCTATTCAGGGGTGCTGGAGAGGAGGGCCCATCCCATAGTCAAACCTCGGATTAAGGAGGAGCAGTATGGTTTTCATCCTGTTCGTGGAACAGTCGATCAGCTCTACACCCTCTTCAGGGTCTTTGAGGGGGCATGGGAGTTTGCTCAACCAATCTACATGTGCTTTGTGGACTTGGAGAAGGCATTCGACTGTAGGGACTCCTGTGGGGGGTACTCCAGGGGCATGGAGTGCCGGACCCGCTTGTATGAGTTGTCCGATCCCTGTACGACCGGTGTCAGAGCTTGGTGCACATTTCTTGGGAATGCCTCGGGATCCCTCCGGATGAGCTGGTGAATGTGGCCGTGGAGAGGGAAGTCTGGGTTTCCCTGCTTAGGCAGCTGTCCCTGCGACCCGACTCCGGATAAGCGGCAGAAAATGGATGGATGGATGGTAAAAAAAACAAAAAAAACAAACTCATGACTCTTTTCTGAGTAGCTTCAAACATTAAGGTTGCCTTTTGAAAATGCATTGAATTCAACAATAATAATAATCTTGTCTTATCTTTGTAGGTTTGTTTAAACCTTACCGAGTAGTCTTGATGCCTAAATCAAACCACATGCTTAAATTTAAGGTGTGCTCAAATTTAGGTATTAAAATGTAATGGAAAAAAATTAAATGGACAAGGGTTGAGAAAACAAAGATTTGCCACGAAATAGACCCTTTGTTATAAGTGTGCTGATGAAAAGAACCCAAATGTAGAACCCAGAGGATAGAAAACAAAGGCTTTTATTTCTTGCAAAACTTAAAGCACTGCAGGGCAGGTACTCCAGAGAAATCCGGGTACACAGGAATCAAAAATTGATGAAATGGGAAGCAGCACGACACAAACACAATTATCTTCCATAGAACAAAGAAATATGAGCAGTGTATATACAGAGCGATCTAATGACAGATGAACAACAAACGAGTGGAAATCAGCAAACAGATGTCTGGTTTAAGAAGAGCAGAAGTAAAACTAAGGGACATCTTTTATCATCATGGTAGTATCTGCCTGCGTTGGTCTCAAACACATTGCATGGCCATAGTTTCAATGAAAATGGGCGGAGAGCTGGAGCCACGAAGAGCTCTGGAGATGCTACGTCTAGAACTCCAAAGAAGCAGAAGAAAAGGAAAGAACATAAGAAGACCACAGCTAACCTAACTAAATTATGAGATATCAAGAGAACAGAAAATCAGTCCCAGAAGCCAAAAGACAAAAGTCAAAACAAAAGACAGCTTAACCCACAGATCATAGCACCCTCTTGCATCTGCCCCATATTACAAATATCCTTTCCTGCCCTACGAGCCACCTTATCTGCAGAAGATACAGCAACAAACCATCCAACTAAATACATTTATACATTATATAAATCAATTCCAGGTGTCTTAAAATAAATGCTCAATTTATGTCCATAAACACCAATACTATTATTTTGGTTTTGAGCCTATTTCATGAATAACTGTGCTGCTTATTCATGAGGCAGTATTTGTTTCCTGTTTTCAATTATCACAACACCTTGTTAAAATGTCAGAAATGCTACCAGCTTTGACAAAACTCTGTGAAGGATGAAGGAGAAAGGGTTGGGAGTAATAAAATTAGTATCACCAGATTGGGTAGTAGGTTATGAGGCACTCGTGTGCCTGAGTGAGTTTCAGTGGAGGGCCAGATGGAGGAATAAGAAAGTTTTCCAGGTCTTTTTAACAGTTGTGCTCAGTTTTAACAACATATCACATCTGATTTGCCTGAAGGAATCTCTGGCTGACAGACAGTGTGGAATGAGAAAAAAGAGCAGCGTCAAACCTCTCTCTCACACTCATACACACACACACACACACACACAGACACCTCACTTCCACATTTCTGTTTAAACATAAAAAGCACACTGAAAGTCATCATCCATCCTGTTTCACACAGTTAAATGTGTCTGGACTTGTAATTAACAACTTGTTGACAAAATTTGCACTTGTTAAATTGTGTACCAAGCTGTAATGCATGGCGCAATAACAGTGAGAAAGTTGGATAATGTGGCGGGATGGTGTCATGCTGTCTTCTTAAAGATTTTTGCACTCAAGGCATTTTACAGGAGAAGACAAGAATATGTACACCTATATTCAAATCTGCATAAAAAGCCCTTATAGCATGTGTTCTCTCCTTGTAAATGTCTATTCACAGTTAATTCAATAATGGCAAATGCAAAGCACAATAATATTTGACAAACTATTTAGTCAAAATTATTGAGTTTGAACAACAAATCCATTTAAAGTTTTTCTAAAACACATAAAATTGTTTTTAAGTCAAATTTCACAAAATTAAATACACAGGGATAATTGCACATGAAGGAAGGAAAGAGTCAAGAGACACAATGTGTGAATCAATACATATATACATACTATATGTATAATATATGTATGTCCTATCTTGGCTCTGAGACAGTCCAGTACATTGTAACAGGGTGTATGAGGGTAAGGCGAATATTAATGATTCAACTGCCACCTAGATGGCAACAAAACCTTTCAGTTTTGTACCTGCAGGCCATGGGGCTGCATAAGTTATCAGCTGAAGACACAAGAGACATTTCAGTTGCAAGTTCAGTTGCAACACAGCTTCCCATAACTTTTTGGTGGAAATGCGTCAGTCAGTTGTTCAACACACTCTCATAAGCTGAAGAAAACATCCAGCCAGCTGCTAGCCTGTAGCGAAGGTTATGCAGAAGTACAAAAAAAAAAAAAAAAAAAAAATGCTGAAAGTGTTTCTAAACCTCTTAAAGGCAAAAATGTTATGCAAGTAAGCTACTATTCAATGCATTAAGTTTTTTTTTATTATTATTAATGGAGGAAATGAGGTGAGCTGAGAGGCCGGCTTGTAGATTGTTAGCTAACGATATTCAGCAATGTCAACTTAAAGGGGCGTTAGTCGCAGCTCAACTTCAACTCCATGTTTTTCAGTCCCGCTTTAAAGGGGTGTGTGTGAAGCAACAAGTCTTCTAAGGGAAAGAAACATACCCTTAAATACTGCACATGACATCATCCTGGAAGGAGCTGGTACCGGTATAACTCATGAGCATTCTTACATCAGAGTTGTCACTCTGTTAGTGTTAGAAAGCATTCATGGCTAGAGCGAATACACACACACACACACACACATATATCTATCTATCTATCTATCTATATATATAGATAGATAGATATATTATTGCACAACATGATACGTTAATTGATGCCAGTGTTACAACTTACATGCAGATGCTCAGACAGCCACTAAAGAGACAGCACATTCTTTAATTATAATCACAGGCCATTTTGGCCTATAATAGTCAACAAGACCATGTCAGAATAACTAAGGTCCTAACATAACAATCGCTATGGAGCAAAGCTAGACTATTTCTCTTTTTTGATAAGTTTCGCTCATTTAAATCCATTTCCAGCATCCATCTTTTACCTCAGGTTGACAGTTTAAATTAGATTTGCCATGTTGAACATGTTGAGTATATGTCCCACGGCAAACTCATACATTAGATACACTGTATGAGTATGCATCATATCCATATTCATGTACCATTTGTATAATTCCTCTCCAATAGTACAATAAATTGCTGCCACAGGTAACCTGTATGCTTGCTTTTATCTGAATTATCATTATACTCGAACTTTAAGACATGAATTAAGCATTGCATTGTTGCTATAATGGTCCCAGAGCTGTACAACACTGACCCCCAGTACAATCACATAAAGCCCTTTAAAAGAAAATTACTCAACTACTATTACACATTCCTTTAGGAAACGTATTCTCAAGATCTTAATAATTCATCAGCACTAATGTAAATGGTTGATAAATGGTGCTATGACTAATTTATTATTATTGTAATATTAGAGTTGAATTGAATAGATGTGTATAATTTCAAAAGGAGCTGCTATTTTGAGCATCACCTCATCTGTCCAGTTTGGCTGAAAAGGAATTATTCACATAAAACATGTTAAGAGGAAATTGGGAAGTGTAGCCAGATTAATTTTTAATGGTCTCTTATTTATTCCACCCACATTTGTGCAGATCTCTCAGGCATCAATAGTAATCTCTCATGAGGAAAAGAAAAAAAAAAAAACAAGAGTTTGTTTGGTTTGTAGCATTTCACCTAGCGCTGATCTCAGAACAGAACCCAACTGAAACAAGCCAGCTACCTAAGGGTGACTAATTTCTCACCACTCATGAGCAATGGACCAGGTAGACAGGTGTGAAAGGGACAAATGATTTCCACTTGACACATGGTGCTTTACACGCTATACTTATTCACCTTGATGCTAACTCATTTTCTTTTAACTCACTTTCCAGTCATGCTGACAGACACCTGCAGGCACAATAAGCCATTTATGTCCCTCACTGATGCTGCCCCACCTTCAAGGAAATACCAGTTCTCCCTCAGGAATGAGGAGTTAATAGTGTATTGATCAAAAATGAATTGACTGCACAAATAAGTACATGGCAAAGCACAAATATTAGAAACTATAGCTTGCCATGGCTATAGATGAAGGGTTAATCAATGCAGGATTAATTGCATTCATCTCAGAGCACAGTTGAATAGCAGTGTTGGATGTTGGCTGTCCCATCATCACACAGCTGAAAACACAAATCTTTAGACCAAGAAAGGACAAATCAGATGGATGTAATTCTCATTAACTCCAATTTAACACTTTAAATTAAAAGTTTAATAGTATGGTGTTTTCAGAGATGTGATATTGTGTTATAGGATTAAAAACATATTTCCCCAAAAATGTGGAGATACAGGAGAACCTGAAGCCTGAAGATAATTTCACTTTCAATGTGTTTATTTTAATGTGTACAGTAAGGAAATAGGTTTCCCTGGAAACAGTCACTATGGCTATCATAGACTCCTGTCAACTGTTAAGCAGTCTGATGGCAGAGGGGGGAAAAAAAGAGTTCTGGAGTCTGGATGTCCTGCCTGAGGGGAGGAGCATGAACAGTCTGTGTTGGGGGTGGGTGGGGTCTTTAATGATGGAGGCAGCCCTCCTGTGGACTCATCAGTAGATACGCTACAAGGAGGGCAAGTGAGTCCTGGTGATCCTGAACGCAGTCTTCACCACTCTCAAAAGGCGTTTGTGACGCAGCCGCTCAGGAAGGATTCAACAGCACAGCTGGAGAAGTTGTTGAGTGTTTTCGGTGATAATGTCCTTGTTCCAGAGTAACAATTCATCTCAGTCCCAAATCAGATGACACAGATACTCTGGGCTGTGATCATTTCAGGCCCTTGTCTCTGACTATCTTTCCAGTAGTGTAGTAACATTTTAATACTGTTTAATACTATAGTGTGTCTACCTGGTAATAAGTATCTGTAGTGGGCTGGGAGCCATTTTCTATGATGTTTTATTGCCTGAGTAGGAAACTGAGTCAAAATCTTGGAGATACAAAACATGCTGTAGCAACAAATGCAGTGAAAAGACCTGAAAGCCTCACCAGCCAATTAAGACACTTAAAAGTATAGTATATAGGACAGAAAAGCCACCTCAACCATTAAATATCATATATCTTTCCTTGGAAACTACCTCCTGTCCAAGACAGTGCTTAAGCTTTTAATAGTGGCCCTTCTGTGTGAAGTTTGTGTTCTTCCCGTGTATACACGGGTTCTCACTGGGATGCTTCGGCTTCCACCCACCATCCAAAGATGGTGGTAGGTCCTTAGGAGTGAGTGTGAGCATGAGTGGTTGTTTGTCTCTCTGTGTTGCCCTGTGATGGACCTGCAACCTTTCCAGGGTGTACCCTACTTCTCGCCTACTATCTACTGGGATAGGCTCCAGCTTTTCCCGCAACCCTGAATTGGACTAAGTGGTATAGAAAATGGAGGGATGGATGGACAAAGACTATCTCTTTTCCAACTCACCTGAACCAAAGACATCAACAGATAATGGCTAGAAAGCCAAACTGAACAAAAAATCCAGTTAAATAAATAAACAGAATAAGAAATAAAGCACAATAAAAAGGGAATGAAAGCAGATGTAAACAAAGGCAAGGAACTAAAAACTAAATGTCAAAAACAGATGACTAAACAAAATATCAATCCAAGACACCAAAAGTCAGCAAAACCCAATGACCATTTCAGAAAAAACAAAGAAACATACAAACAAAAAAAGCACTTATAGCAACTATTTAAAGTCAATCAGCACTTACTGGCATCTTTAAAAGGGACATGTTCTCATGCCTACGGAGAATTTATCAGTTTAAGCTTCATTATTCAAACTGCCAACTCTTTGGCAGTGGCATAGCACTGTATTTAGAAATTGTATAAGTCAGAGGTCCCCAGTCCTGGGGCCTTATTTATTAAGCTGGCGTAGGAACAAAACTGACGTATGCCAAATATAGTCAACTTTTCGGATTTATGAAAACCAAACTTGACGGGAAAATGTTCCTATACCTTCATGGCATCTCTGACCCAGTCGTACGCACATAATCTAGAGAAACGGGAAACTGCAACACCAACGGTACAGAATAAAATCAAGGAAATTATGTAAAATGTGAGACATTTGTGCAAAATCCACTATTACTTTCCACACCACATGTTAGATATTAAAGTTGTTTGCAGAAATTAATAAAGAGGCACATTTGATATTATTTCTCTTAACGCATGCTCGGGGGGGGGGGGGGGGGGGGTAGAATCTTCAGGAAAAAGGGAGATGATATTAATACGAACCTCAACAACTAAAATATGTTCTGTCATTGTGAACTAAATTTTCCATATTATTTGACTGTCCAGATAGTCTTTATTTCCCGAAACTCCTAACCACCTCGTTAGTAGTGGTGATCGTGTCCCTCTGCACTGCCCACCCAGCTGCAGCACCCAGCAACTAGAAAGAAATATTATTTAACACTAAATATACTGGTACCAATCTCAGATGTATCTGTGCATATCTATTTTATAAATTAAAACAAATGACAAATGACTTCACTCTCCCGCATGGCAGACGGATGCTCTACCGGCTGAGATACCCAGCCGCATGCTTCAATGCCTGTGGCGTGTCTTTTCTTCTGACACTGTGATGACAGCATCTGCCACTATTCTGCCTTTCTGACACAAGTAATGCCCACGCCGTGCCCACAAATTAAACATTTTTATATTTTTAATGTGATCCATCAGGATCTCTGTCTCACACCCTGAAAAATTCCACTTTTTCCTTCTCGAGCCATCATGGAAAAAATGTTAATAATATGTATTACAGGCATTGACCTGACCATTTATAGCCACCATGTGGGCGTGGGAAGGTGTTCCCTTATGTGCGCCTGCTTTAGAATTGATTCTGATTCATAAATGGAAACAGGTGTAGGACGTGCGTGCGCAGACTTTTCTAAATCTGAAAGTTGAAGTGCGCAGCATTTTCTTTTTGCGCTGCAGATGCAACTTGTAGTTTGCTTTGCTATGCACAGTTTTATAAATGAGGCCCCTGATCTTCAAGGCCCTCTAATCCGCAGGTGTTAGATGTCTCCTGCTGCAACAGAGCTGATGCACAATAATGGCTCATTAGCAGACTTGTTCAGAGTTTGTCAAAGAACCGTTTAATGTGAATCAGATGTGTTGCAGCAGGGAGACATCAAAGACCTGCAGGATAGTGGGCCTTGAGGACCAGGGTTAGGGACCTCTGGTATAAGTCATCTCAATTTCAGTTTTGAGGTCAAGTGAACTAACCACTGACTGGCGAATCAAAGTTTCACTAACACTTGTCGGTCACTACTAATACACTGAATCTTAATCAAGTTATCAATACATCCTTTTTTCTCCCTTTTTTAAAAATAAATAAATACAGTATTTGTTGCAAGAGCCGGACTTGATCCAAACATTGAACATGAACGTTATCCAGTCTTCCTTCTGCTGATTTTTATAAATAGAACAGCAAACTCATAGTTGAGCATCAGATATTCAGTAAGTCAACCAGTTAAAACACAGAGCCTCTGATTATTCAGCCACATTAAATTACTGGGTAAAGGACAGTTAATATAGATACAGATATGATCCTACACACAGTCCTCCATGGATCATTAATGTTGGCCTTCATCTGCAGCCTGTAGCTGTTGTTTTCGTCCTAAAGGCTCATTGATTGCATCAGACAAAATGACTCACTGCAATGGTTTGGATAACTGACATGCTGGACTACCGTTACCACATTTTGGATGCAACAAGACTGTTTTCATGATTTGACATTCATACCATAAATAACATTATGTAGCCACCTCATATTAAACTGTAATCATGAGACTGTAATCATGTGCTAAACCATGGACAGTGGTTAGTAAGAGATATTTATTTTAATACTTTAATTACAGCTTATGCTTAAAGAAGTTTGTTGTTTGAGAAATAAGTGATGAGGCTTCTGCTAAAGAACTCGACAGGATATAAAACACTGTCACAAAGTG
This sequence comes from Melanotaenia boesemani, assembly GCF_017639745.1. NCBI lineage: Eukaryota > Metazoa > Chordata > Actinopteri > Atheriniformes > Melanotaeniidae > Melanotaenia > Melanotaenia boesemani. The sequence continues at coordinate 28,576,786 of NC_055693.1, forward strand.
AGATACAACTCTAAAAATAAATATACATAATAATAATAATAATAATAATAATAATACAGTGTGGGCTGTCTGTCTCCAGTGGCTGGAAACTGGTGGATCTTTCATGACATGTCTACAGTTTATTCTGCTTTCAACCATCAGTAACTTTAAATGATAAAGCAGGTATAGACGATGAAAACAAAGGCAAAAACCATATGAATAAAATAAAATACTGATATTGTGCTAAAAATAGACATGTAATAATAATGTGAATAATTCAGTAGAAATCCCTCCATGGTTGACGCTCCAATTTATGAGGAGGCACTATCGCATCCTAATAGTCTGCCGTCATTAGAGAGCAGGAAAATCAGTAAATAGTTATTTAGCTATCTGATGTCTCTGTAACAAGCAGTTACAGCAAGAAAAAAAATCTTTCTACTGACTACTCTTTAAAAATATTGCTACCATGATAGCCATACTGTGTCCTTATTAACATTCTTGAAGTTTGATACTGAGGTTAGTGCAATACAATATAGACCCCTCATATATATATATATATATATATATATATATATATATATATATATATATATATATATATATATGTTAGTATGTTGATGTGCGCAATAACCATGTATGACAAATGATTATTGTTTTCATGTTTGATCAATATTTTCAATAGGGATTGATTCTCTGGGATCATTATTCACTGTGTGGATCCATTGATGAAAATCTGTTTTGTTTTACTCCTAATGTGGATATATGCTGTTGCATGAAAAAAGGTTCCTCTTTTGCAGACTTTCCTTTATAGCCGTCCAAATAATATCCAACCTGCATTCTCCTTAAAAACAAAGAAAAAACATTGCTGCAGGCTGGTTGTATGACAGCTGCTTTAGCTTCAGGATTATATTAGCAATAAACAGAACATTTTTCATTAGAATATGTTGAGGAGAAAAACAGAAGGCCCATGCATGGCAGCCACTGTTGTGCCTGAATGTGGCTCAGTCTGACAGTCTGTAAACAGCCAGTAAAGGGATATTGAGGGAATGTTAATCGAGCACAAGGAAGGATAACAAGGACACAAAATATGGGAGCTAGGAAAAAATTTAAATAAAGGAAAACATCCACAAAACATGTGACTGGTAATTTAAGAAGACATCAGCTCAAAAATAAAATAAAAATGGGTACAAAAACAATCAAAGACTCATAATAAAAAACTGTATTATGGCTTTTTCTGACACAGTTGGACAAGGAACCTCATTATTTGTAATGGCTTGCACAGAACAACAATATTTCATCCTTGTGACAAGTAAAGTGCAGCACAAGCTGAGGTGGATGCCCATTAGTTCATTAGAAATGAGCCATCAGCTGAGTCAGAGAAATACATTTGGAGAAATGATGCAAAATGGAAACTTTTGTATGTTTTATTTGCCAAACTATATGACATATGTTTGTATGGACAAAAGTAATCTCAGAAACATCTCTAACCAATTTGGCTCATAGATTAGCTTAGCTTATAACTATTAGTTTTGCATTAAGTGAACAACATATTAGTGACAAAGATTTTTATTTACTTTTTTTCTAACTTTTTAAATCTGTCTTTTGTGCTCTGTACTTGTTCAGTGTAATTCCACACACGTAATTTTGTCAGTGTTAATTTTGAAAGAGAGAAAGGAACAGAGCAAGAGATAGGAGTCATCATCCAGCTGCTTTTACTGGTTGGGGAGAGCCCAGAAGAGACAGGATACAAGTTGGATCCTGAACTGTCCTTCATTAAGCGGCACCAAAGTATGAAAATCTGCCGGAGTAGTGTTGCTATAAAGGCAGATTCATACTCGCGTCAATGACGACGCACACCTCTTACAGATCTGACATGCATTCCTGCTATGCAGAAAGTACTTCCTTAATGATTGGTCAATTTGGGATTTCCAGACTTCTGGATCTTCTGATTGAATTTGTGTAGTAATCGCCATTTTTAAAAACAACACACAATGGTTCAAGTTGATGAGAGGCTGATCGAATTATTATCTTCCCCAAGCTAATAAAGACATTGAACCATACTGAATGCCATTGTTATTTTAAAACAGAAAATACATACCCAACTGAAGAAACTCCGACCTGGTGAGTTTACCGGCCGATACCACCACTGCTGCAACCTTCAGATTAGGAGGAGAATTTCCAACATGACACCAAAGCGATGCATACACCCTACGCTCGAGTGCGAGAGCATACTCACCAGCATTAGCTGCACTGTAGCCGACCACATGCAGAAACTGTATCGAGTATAAATCCGACTTTACTTGTTATGGACTCTGTGGATTAGACTCACTCTGATGTCTTCTGTAATTGATGTGAATGAGGAAAAACTTTCCATTATGTTGCTTAAATTTCCCCCTCATACACCTTGTACAAGAACTACTCCAGAAAGACAGGACATTCAAATAACGCACAAACCTCCCAGCTGATCACATCACCCAGCTAAGGTTCGTAGCAAAAAGATATTTCCAATACAGAGGAGCAATATAGAGATAAAAGGAAGGCTTTGCCATAGGGGACCAGTGATCAGCTATTCTCAGTTTTTTTTTTTCATGAAGGGTGTAGACACAGCACCAACACACTGCAGACCCACCCTCTGGAAACAATGCATAGATGACATAATGGAAAAAATAATAATGGACACACACAGGAACTCATGGATCACCTGAACGTCATCGACAACACTGGGAGCATAAAATTCACACATGAGGAGGAAACAAATGGAACCTTAGCTTTCTGGGATGATGGCAGCATGAGAATAAGAGTATACAGGAAACAAACATACACCGATCAATATTTACTCTGGACATCTGAACACCCAACAGCAAAGAGACAGAAGGAAGAAAAACATGTTGGACACACACTCACACAATGCCAATTCCCAACATGGGCCATAAATAACAGAAAAAAGCAAGTCATAAACAAGCAAAACAGACCAAAAACAAAATCCAAACAGCAACCTGAAACCAAAAATAAGGACATGGTAACCGTGCCATAGATCAGAGGTATATCCAGACGGCTACACTATGAAATATATGTATATTTACTAAATAAACACAGTAGTAACACTACACACAAAATTATGACAGTTGAGTGTGTAACAGGATTACCTTTTATTTTGATTGACGTTTTCTATGATACATCTTTATGTTTGCTTATAATTGTTGAAAATGTTCCACATTTTATGTGTTGGACCCGAGGAAGAATAGTTGCAGTTTTGCTGCAGCTGTCTCCTAGGAGTGTGTTTGTGGGCATTACTGATTGTTTGTACCCTGCGATGGACTGGCACCCTGTTCAGGGCTGTCTCGCCTAATAGCTGCTACAATAGGCTCCAACCACCCTGTGACGCTGCATTGAAGTTAAGGCCCATTCATGCTTGATGCAAAAGATGGATACACAGACTTCTGCATTGGTTAGGTGCGTAATTTGGTCAGTTTTCAGAGAGCTTAGATATCCGTCGCATAAATGGGCCTTTAGAGGGAAAAGACAAAGGATGGATGGACTTGAAACAAGCAGGTCAAGTGCCCGAAACACCTTCATGCCAGGGTTAAAATACTTAAAGAGGATGTGCCGGGAGAACTGTTCCTGTAATTAATAAGTTTTAACTCTTGCTAGACAACGTCCATGTTCACATTGGTTTTCCATACTTTGCCACTTCTTTGTAATATTGGATTCTTTTTTTTTATTATTTTTATCTCAATAGAACTTGCATTAAAAAAATCAGACATGCAGAAAAGCATTGCTGCAGGTTACTTGTATGTCACTGTTCACAAAGATTCAGCAGCTTTTCAAGTCTCCCTGCAAAGTGATGGTGGTACTGAGCCTCTGCTGCTGTTTGGTTGTGAGAAGAAAGCCACACAGATTCTTCCATTGGGAGAAATTTGACAGGCTGTCAAAAATCTCCATTGTTACCGGACACTGTCTGAAATTCTTATAACTATGTGAAGACACATTTTTGTAATTCCTTTAGAGCCAGAAATACATTTCTACAGAGCAAAAACTGAGATGTGTCTCAGGGGAAATTACCCTCTCATTGCTCATTGTCTTTCTTTGTCACCATGTTTGATGTGTTTTTTATTGTTCCTTTCAGAAATGTTCTTGTCAGCATGGTTGTGTATTTTCACACCACACTGATCATTTGTTTCCTCTGAACTTAGACACAGCATCAACTGTGATTATAGTTCTTACATGATCCAACACATCTGAATGATGTACACACTGCTTGATAGATGATCTTCCAGCATATTTGCTATGTGAACTGGCAAATCTGGAATAACTAAGTGATACGTATTACTGTTCACTCGTGCTGTGACTTTGTCAGATGCAGATAGTCATATGAGTAAATGAGTCATTTAAATGAATTTATACTACTAGAGTATGCTATTAAATGCCTTTAAAAATTTAGAATTAGAACCAGACATGGAGAAGTTGCATTCAGCTTCTATGCTCCACACGTCTGGAACAGGTTAAAGACCACCTGCTGCATTTCAACAGTCCAGATCTGCATATGGTTCTTTTAAGCTTGAATTTTTTAAACTTGGTCATATTTTAATACTGTTTTTCCCCACACTGGAACTTAATTTCTTGCATTTTATCTATTTTATTTTTGCTTTTTCTTTCTGTTTTTATTTAATTTAGTTTATTTCTTTTGTTTATTTTTTAATTCACTTGTTCCTGCACCCCACTTCAATGCTTTTAATGTTTTATGTAAAGCACTTTGAATTATCTTGTATATGAAATGTGCTTTACAAATAAATTGGCCTTGCTTTGCCTTGATGCTGCAGTTGCTGGAAAATTACCATTTCTTAAAAATACTTTCATTTTACAGTGTATGTTTAAGTCTAATATCTGTTTTATGCTTTGGTCAAAAAAAACATAGCGATGTAGTGCCACGGGCTTTGTTTCAGGCCCAGTTTGTAAGCAGCTGTTTTTTATTAGTTTCCTGTTAATTTTTTAAGTGTGTTTACTTTGCAATAACTACAGCTTTGTATTGCATTTGAAACCATATTCATGCACACACTAGCCACTCTGAGAATTCACTCTAGCGCACACAGCAAACTAAGCTCAAACTACAATTTTTAAAGAGATAAAGAAGTCTTTTCCCAAGACATTTTATTGGCAACGTGGCCACTAAAGTACAGATAACACAGGCTATATGTACAGTGCAAAGAGTTGGGAATTCAGCCAACACTGAATTGGAAAATTGGTGGGCTGAATTAGAAAACATACATTTTGAACTGTGAATAAGCTGTAAGTGGTAAAATATAAGCTAAAATAATGACATTGCTGTGTCATTACTATAATCTTGAGGGAAAACAATTACTAGCATTTGCCAATATTTAACTGGTCAAAAAGTGGCACTGAGACAAGGTTTTACTATTAGTTTCTTTAGCATCACTGTCAGAAGTTAAGTTTGGAGTCTTATAGCAGGTCCAGTTCATAGCCTAGCAGGGAAAATGGGGCGCAACTGAAAAGGCAGAGGTCAAGCAGTGGGCAGAAATAAAGATGAGGCTGGATAATTTTACTCTGAGCTCCAGCTGTGACCTGAAAAATGTACCGAATAACATAGTTTCCACTTTTAGTTGCTCCAAACAAGGTGGTGAAATTGTTTTATCTCAGGTTATTTGATTGTCATACACTTAAGCACAATAATGTTTTTTTTTTTCTTTGTCCACTTTAAAGCAATCTTTTAAAAATCCTTTTTTTATTTGTACAATTCTTATTGTTCTTTAATAAACTAATGTCATATCTTGTGGTAGTCAACAGATACTCTTTAAGAGAATAACAACAGTTTAGCTTTACAACTGTTTACCTGTATGATCATGAAACCGTTCATGTGAATGCACAAGTGATGCTAAACTTTTTGTCTGACTTATCGAAACCAGGCAGCTGGGGGTCTGTACACAAGCATGAGGAACATGGTTGTATAATCAGCAGGACAGAAACTTCAAACAAAGCTGGGCGATGTCAGCTAGGGTGCAGATGTTTAAAACATCAGTTCCTGCCGGGAGGCTACAAGGTCATTTTAGACGGATTTATTGATTCTTGTTGCCAGGGAGTTTTCAGGAGAACATAATCTTGTCTGATACATACTGACCACTTTACAGCGGACAATCTGTGAGTATCCTGTAGATGACAGCATTTTAACACTGTTATTAAAGTTTAGTTAATAAAAATGTGCATCCACAGAGAATTTCTATGTGTTCTGGAAAGATGGACACTGTTGAATGTATTGGTGGATAAATGTTTGAGCCTACTCTGTCTGCTCCATTCATTTTACAAAGTAGAAGCATCTGTGATGCAGGAAAATTTAATATAATAAGTAATATTGCTAGCTTAAAGCTACTTCCATAAAAACACCATGTAAATTTTGACCTGACAGGTAGCGGGGTAATTAAAGGGATCACTGGAGCAGCAGCTGGTTTTCTTTATCAAACTATATGAAAAAAGTGAATTCCAGTCAGAAGTAGTGGAGGTGTTCAAATCCCCTCAGCTTTACCTCAGCATGTTTTGTGGTTGACATCTGTAATTCATCCTCTGATGATAGTGATGACTATGATCGGTTATTAAACAAAAACAAATGGGGATAGGATAAGTATAGTTTCCAAATTTGAGATTTGAGTCATATGAAAATATGAAATTGAACTGAACTCGTGCACACTGGTTTCTTCCATACTGGCTGGATTAAGTCCTAAATGACAAATTAATCTTTTATGTGGTGCTTGTATGACACCATGCTACTGGCCTGCAGCTTTATTTTAATGGCATTTTTAAATGGCAAACAAGTTCTGTTTTTGTCAATCTGAGAGCAATGATTTGATGTTATGCTCATGAAATAGGTGTGACACTGCAGTTTGATGCTTATTCACTTATTATTCGTGACCAAGCTGAAAAGCTGTAGTTACAACCACCTGGAACTAAACTCTGCACTGTGCATTTTTAACCAGCACATCAACTGTTTGCCCTGCAAGAAAATGAATAATAAATAAATAAACTGGTTGCTCAGAAGAAATCCAGAGAGTGCTTGTTTTAAAGATGTTAATATTAACTTATGTTGACATTAAAATCTGTGGAATACACCATCATTGCAATAGGCAGGAAGCTTTAGGTGTGCATGCATTTCTCATGCTATTGTCTGAAATGTTAGAAAACCACAGAGGTAAAGCTTATCCCTGCTTCGATAATATCGCTGCATGGCAAACCGGGCTTCACTGCTGAAGAAGAGTTGCTCACTTGCCGAAAGGCCAGCCTATAGTTTGACTAAATGTGGCTAAATGGGTTAAGCTGGTCAGCATTTGATGGTCATCGTATTGATTTTACTGGCCTCTCTGACCTTCTTCTTTCTTCAACTTTTTTATAAAGCGTTTGTCATACAGGAAACAGAACAAAGTGCTTTACACAATAAAGACGACAATGTTTGCATAGAATATTACAATTTAAATACACACCAGAGGCCTGCATGATGAAGCAGCATGAAAAAACCCCAGATATCTTTGTTGACTTACCCAGATATTCAGGATCTGGATAAGCAGTATGACATAGCTGGTTACCAACTCGATAATTAAGCCCAGGGTTTTCTCATCTTGATCAGTATATGCTTAAATAAAAGAGGTGGTGTCTGCAGCATCTGACCAGTCATAGACATGAAGAAACCCTGCAGAGCAGTATACGGGACAGACAATTATTCTTCAAAAATATGAAAAATAAACACATCATCCAGGCCAAAAGCAATGCTGTTGCCACAGCAACAGCTAGGAGCAGAAAATTGCATAATTTTGTTAGATTATACAATATTAATTAATTGAACAAGATAAACGGACAGCACTGTATTCACTCAGTTTCAGTTTATTACGACCCAGAATTTTCTGTCAGAGCGCCTCCTCACTTTTCTTTATGTTTTATATCTGTCTGTTACCAACACAACTAAAAAAGTTATGGATTCATTTTGATTAAATTTTCAGTAAATCTCAGAAATGGAATAAAGAAACAAGTGGTTACATTTTTGGTGGTGATGGATGGAAAGACATTTTTTAAAGATTTAATACTATCGGGAGAGATAGGGATAATTTTGCGATTGGAGCTTCTAACCCGAAAATAATGGACACAATCATTGGTAAAATGAATAAATAAATATTTAAAAGTAATTCAAATGTCTTGGTGGAGGTCTGCACTCTCAGTGCTTCTAGTTTCTAATGAGTTCTTTAGAGGCTCAGCAGGCCCATGTGAGTGCGTTTGTATTGGAACATTGCACTGCAGTAGCCTGGTTGTGTGTTCCATAAATTCGTAGTTCTGTAGTTCTGCCATGTGCGACCATTATTATTAACCTCGTTATTTCAGATGAAACACTAGTGGAGATAAACAGACATGGGAACAAGTCAAGAACAAGAACATAAACATACTTAAAAGCAGTCAGTGACGAGGCTTTATTTCTTCATCAAAAGGCATCTGTCCCGAAAGACTCCTCTCATGATTGCGCACAAAGGTCGACAAAATGGGCGCCCATTTTCCAAGAGAACTGATTGGTCAGGAGGTGGTGCTTTCATACTTGTTTATCTCTTATCCAGAACATAACCTGCTCAGGAGCAGGTTAGCCGTTCATCACAAGCTGCTGTGGTAAAGTGAACCAGATTTGTGGTACAGAAAACCAGGGTTAGTCCTGAAGTTACCTGGATTAGAGAAAATCCAGCTTCGTCGTATCTCTGATCTTAAGGCTGGTACACACATAAGGATTTTCTAAAGCTGAAGAGTTTTTTTTTTTATCTCTACAAGACCCACACATGGAGATAAAAAAAATCAGGCATTTAACAGTTTTGATCGTGCTGTGTGTGGTGTGCTCCAGTAACCTCAGCACAGAACAACACACACGACGATGCTGTCCCACAACCGATCTAGAATCTAGTCCTCCAAGCCGGAAATCTGTCATGATCAAACGTAATCTAACAAAAACAAAGAAGAAGAAACAAAGCAACAGCTGGAAACTGAAGATGAAAAAACATGGCAACAACTAGAAAACACAACACCCAGCATGGAAGAGGACAGGGAAGTCGAGGGAATGATGGTGGTCTTGGGACTATTGTTACCAGAAAAATCTTCAACTAAAAAAACAACAGCGTGGCGACAGCCTAACAACAGACTTTATAGTGTTTCTTGCTCTCCAGTCAGCTCGCTCTCTGATTGGCTACATTCTGTTCCATCCACACAGTCACAACTCAGGAGTCGTTGGCTTTTCTCACACACGTGAAGATATTTTGTCATAAATATTGAAGATGTTCAATACTTCTGATTGTCAGCCACGACCCGTTGTCATTTCTGTGTGTGTGTGTGTGTGTGCGCGAGCGCACAGAACAGCATGCCAAATTATCCATAATGGTGGGGCATTACTGAGTAAATCTGCAGTTCCGTATTGTATCTTTAATAATAAAATTTTTATGATCACAAATGTAAACATCTTTTTTAATACTTTGAATTTGGAAATAAATTATTCATTTTGGACCTCTTTCCCATCAAATTACATTGACCATGTTCTAAGAAAAAAACCTGGTGTGCAAGTAGAAGCCTTGGACAGCTGAATTTACCATAACTGAGAAGCATTCCAGGATGTAGTTAATATTTAAATGAATTGGTTTTAGGTTTTATTCTAGCTTCAATAAACCACTATTATTTAAAAAGAGAAAGAGCATCTTCAAAACAGACCACGGGAAACCAGAGCCAAAAGACTCACAACTATGTTCAGCAAATGCCAAATGACATTTTTAGAAAGATATCAGTACTTTCAAATAATAATGGCATCATTACTTGTCCTTTTACTCAGAAATCAAACCTTGGGACAAGAAAGGCAGAGATGTGGGAGATGGGGCCGAGGTGGGTGCTTTGGGGGTCAGAGCAGGCTTTCCAAGATGGGACTTTGAAACAGATGAAGAGAGACTTACATGAACAGAATAGCAATTAGCCTGTGAGGGGAAAGATGTAAAATGTGAAGGGCACATTGAATTAGAGTTGGGATAAAGTTATCAGGGACCTGGTCTGCAACCATATAATCAGACTTTCGCTGTCTGTGTACCAGAGTGCAAACAGTCACCACAATTTGACAGACGTTCAGTGATATCTAATGAGCTAATCGAGTTTCGTACTTATGTATTGATGACCCTTAATGTTCAGAATAAAAAAATAAATAAAACTGACTATAACTTGCTTTAGACACCCCAGCCTGCTGAAGCAAATGGTTTTTGACTGTTTTTGGTGTAACCAGCTGAGACGTGAGGAAGCCAGATTGTCAGATGCTGACCTTTAGGGAGGATTTTTGGTTCTGTCCATTCTGTAATGCAGACGGCACAACCCAATAATGCAAATGAGGATATTGAAGCCAGTGACATTCAATCCTCAGTGGGCATGAATCTCATATAGGACATCGAAAATCACATGATTTTTCAACAGTCATAGAAAAGTGCAGCACTTAATTTATGAATGATTTAATTGTTGATATGTCAGTATCAGTGGATTGACTCGAACTGAACACGTGTTAAATTAAATAAATTGATCAGAATGCCAGATGTCCTTTCTGCAGCTGCCTTAATTTTTGTTTGTATGTGCACCATATGTGTCCCTCTTGTTTCTTTCGCAAAAGTGAAATGTGAAAAGTTGATCAGTGTTCTTGGAGTCTTGTTAATTTTTGCAAAGACAATCCTAAGTTAATAGTAGGTTCTCCTTATATAGGTTTAAATATATTAGGCACTGGACTTCCTCATTGGCTTGTTGACCAGACAAAATATTCATTGTTGAGTTTGGCTTTATTATTTATTTTTAATAATACAGTATCAAATATGTCTGAAAACATTATTTCAATGTAACACATTAAAGACAAGCTACAGAAATTTTGCAATTTTATCTGTACCGCGCCCCCCATAGACGGCTAATTCTGCATCCATCTTGCATCCTGCCTGCGCTGCGAGATCTCTGCAACCAGTAAAAGACTGTCTTACCTGAAGCTTGTCTTCTTTCTTGCTCTGTCCTTTCTTTTTATCTTCCTGTGATAATGTCTTTTTGCATTTCTTCACTGAATCCGCCATGTTGCGCTTTCAAAACAGCTGGTGTTTTTATTTCTGTTTGCTAGCGTGTGATGCAGTGCATAAAGCGAAACTCGGCTGCAATGTCATGCAGCGTCCCGAAAGAAAAAGTTGTTTAGTGCACTTTCCGGCTCCAGAAATGAACATAAATGATGTCATTGTACCATCAAACAAATCCAGAACATGGAGTTTTAAGGTAGGAAAGTTACGTAATGCAAGAAATAAAACTGTGTAAAGCTTATGTAGAAAAATACATCTTAACGAAATATCAAGGAATATCCAGTATGTTTTTCTTCACCTGTTGTGTAAACCAATAATATGATTTACTTCAAACTTACCAGATATAGTGAGTATGGAGAACTGAGTATGCTTGAATTTGATTGGATTAGGGATATTCTTGTTTGGGGTCTTTTCTTGTTTCACTGTTTATTGTAAAGCTCAGTCCATCCTGTATCCAGGCACTGCAATAAAACTACTGGAACATCACCTGTGACCTTACAAATACATTCACTTCCCATCGTTTATGTTTCACCAGGTTGCTTTCTTTCTTAGGAACTGTCTTAATTCTTGGTGTCATTGATTGAACAAGGTGTTGGAAACATTCCTCAGAGGTTTTGCTCCATATTGACATGACAGCATCACACAGTTGCTACAGGTTTGCCAGCTGTATCCATGATGAGAATCTCCCGTTCCACCACATCCCAAAGCTGCTCTACTGGACTGAGATCTGGTGACTGTGGAGGCTGTTGGAGTCCAGTGAACTCATTGTCATGTCCATGTTGTGGTATTGTATGGTAGTGAGAATGCTTGATTATGGCAAACATTGTATGATGCTGGACACCTAACTTTTCCCCAGTTGGGGATGAATAAATTATTTCTTATCTTATCTTATCTTATGAAAGCAGCTGGAGATGATCTGAGCTTTGTGACATGGTGCATTATCCTGCGAGAAGTAGCCATCAGAAGATGCTACACTGTGGTCACAATGGGATGGACATGGTCAGCTACAATACTCAGGTAGGCTGTGGTTAGATGATGCAGTTGATGATGATGCAACAATTGGTACTAAAGGAATGTGCCAAGAAAGTATCCCCACACCATTACACAACCCACAACCAGCAGCAGCAGCAGCCTCAAGTGTTTATCCAAGGCAGCCATGTTTTCTTGTTGTTTCCATCTAATTTTTGCCCTATCATCTGAATGTGGAGCTGAAATTGAGACTCATCAGACCAAGGAACACTTTTCCATCTTCTATTGACCAGTTTGGTGAGTCTGTGTAAATTGTAGCCTCAGTTTCCTGTTGTTAGCTGATAGGAGTGGCACCTGGTCTGGTCTTCTGCTGCTTCAAAGTTAGACATGTTGTAGGTTCAGACAAGCTATTCTGCATACACTGTTTAAAACCAGTGGTTATTTAGGTTCCTGCAGTCTTTCTATGATCTCCAACCAGTCTGCCCATCTTCCTCTGACCTCTGACATCAACAAGACATTCTGGTCCGGACAACTGCTGCTCACTGATAGTTTCATATAATACACACAATGCATACTACATTTATGAAAAAAAACCCTATTAAGCAGTTGCTGCCCCCATTATGTGGATCATCTCAGAGGTACATCACATATCAAACTAAAGGTTTTTTCTGGGTGCAGGTTCTTTCACACACATATAGCATTCCAACACTGGAACCATAGTTCAAAACTGCATCATTGGCAGACCTAATTTGCCCCCTAATTCCGTTTCTGTACTTACAAAGAGTATGATGAAGCACAACAGGTGCATCGCCCCTGCTTTAAACGGGCAGTGATGTAAGAGTAGCACTTTCATATAGAGAAAGAGACTTTTTGTCTTTCCAAAAGACCTGTAATCCCTGGTGGTTGGTTGAGATGTGAAGGTGGAAGAAGAAGCTAAAATTTTATATAAGCATCTCATTATAGAATCAAATAATACTAATATGAACAAAGACATGCAAACACTCACACCCCAAAGACAATGGCTGTTTAATGGCTGTTACACAGAGGGTATTAAATCCCATTTTAAAAAAAGCTGCGAAAGTTAATATTACTGAGTGCAAATAACAAACAAGGTTACAGATTCCTAAAATATTAATTATTTATCTAAAATCTAAAATGTGAATGATGCTTGTCTTCCTATTTTTACATCTTTACTGGAGCTGAACATATATGGATGAATCTTTAGAGCTGCAACATAAAACATACATGCAGTCTGGAATGTATGTTCCCATCATGCATTTAGAATTCATGTATTTAGTAGAGATTTATTCTATTTTATTCTATTTTACAGTCATTTAGCTGACACTTTTCTCCAAAGCAACTCCAAAGCAGTTGCTTTATTCTGTTAAAAGCTCACCTTCTGACTTTTGTCAGTTTGCCTTTTATAAATAAAAGGCTGTTGTTTCTTTTAAGTCTAGGAAATCTATCTGCTGGTAAGACAGACGGAGAGAGAGAGGCTGACAAAAATTGTTGAACTCAAGTGCAGACAAGACTGAAAAGCCCACAAAGTTCTACTGGACTATTTATTGCTGGAAACAAAAGGCAGGTATTTAGTGGAGGTGTGTGGGCTTCCAGTGCTGGCAAATAGGTTAGGTCTAAGGGGAGCCTAGAACTGAGAACTGAGAGGCTTGACAGGCCGGCAGAAACTTGGTGAACTGACTGGAGCAGGAGATAAGTTGCAGAGACACAGCAACAAGGCTGCAGGGGAGATAGAGAATGAGATTAATGTCATCACCAGCAGCAAACTAAATGCAAATATCTGCTGTGGCAATAAGCTGATCAAGCTTTAGAAGCTAGACTGTTAGTCTACAATCAGTCAAGGTGGTTAGGTGCAGTGATCCTCGTTAGGCCTGGTGATAACACGCCATGAAACTGCATGAAAAACTAGTAAGCTGGCTGCTTCCACAGAGGGTGACAACTCCTGCTGTGTCAGAGGGGTTGACAAACAAACAGGATGCATTACTTTCACCTAAAAATATGAGCTTGCTAATCATATTTTGGATTCTATACAAATTTGCTACAAAACGACAAAACACATTAAAACCAAGGTATAAACTTTTGAAAGAACTGAGCATTTTTTTATCTGTATGATAAAATAACAAATCGTGGCAGCCTGTGAGTAGGCTATACATACATTCAGAGAGACAGAGAGGGATGTGACTCATGTCACTGAGACAGGCAGCAGTGTAAAGTTGGCTTAAAGGCCTCAGTGGTTAATGAGGTGAAATCTTTGTATGTTGGGAGAACCTGTCGTAGCTGTCCATTCCTATGTCTGCTCCTCTAGAAAGCCCTGCACCCCACCATCCACCACACTATAATCACATCCAGGAACAGTGTAGTGAGGAAGCTGACAGTCCTAAGTTTTTAATGGCCATCACCTGCTCACAGCTGACAGGTTACACTGCCCCTCCCTCTGCTCTTACAGATCAGCAGGACAACTGGTAGAGCAGTCGTACTTCAATGTGCGATACAATAGAAAGATAGACGATGTCGCCTCTGCAGGTGGCGATAATTTGACTTTTTTCTTATGTACAGTAACTCATATGCCACGGGCATGTTTGCAATGTCCCATAAACATCTTTGCTGAATAAATTTAAATAATCCTGACCCAGTTATAGCAGGGTTAAAGAAATTACCCAAAAAAGCTTCAAGATGCAACTTTAAAACACCACTGATTCCCAAAACGTTGGGAGGCTATGTAAAAATAAAAACAGAATGCAGTGATGAGCAAAATTCAAATTTTTCTTCACAAAATAATGTAGTAAAAATGTTTAATATGATAAATGTATTTAATTAAATTTAATAAAATTAAACACTTTCTTACTCTGAGCCTTTTTGAAGAAGAATGTTGTCCCATTCCTGTCTCATACAGGATTCTAGCCGTGGGCAATAGTTTTCAGTATCTTGCATTTCATAAAGCAGTAAATGTTTTCATTTGGTGAAAGGTCTGGACTGCAGGCGCTTTGCTTTGCTGAAATATGCAAGGTCTTCCCTAAAAAGACATCATCTGTGTGGGAACATTCTTTGCAACATTGATGGTGCCTTTCCAGATGTGCAAACTACCCCCTGCACTATTAGAGATGTAGGCTTTTGAGTGGTGATACCAAGCCAGGTGATCCCTCTCTTCTTTAGTCTGGGAGATTTGATGCTCATGATTTCCAAAATTAAATTCAAATTTTTATTTGTTTTGATCATAGAACATATTCAGTCAGAGAAAGAACACTTTTGGACTGTGCTCACATTTGGCTTCTTTTCAGAGTGACACAGCTTTACACCTGCATTCATGGATGATATGGTGGATGGTCTCCCCCTGAGCCCATACAGTGATTGTCATTACAGAATCCAGATTATTTTTAATGCAGCGCCACCTGTGGGCCTGTAGATCACAGCCATCTTCAGATCCTCTGATTCTTGATGATATAATGTCCTGTTGATGATTGAACAGTAACACTTTACAGTAAGTCATGTTCTTAACTAATGCATAACTCATGATGAACTAACATGAATTCCTGTTGCTCATCATGAACTAATGTTGATCTCAATGTGGAATCATGTGATTACTTCACACATAGTAGATCATCAACTGATGAATATTATTTAACTGTTAATTCATACATTCATCAATGTCGACTAATTTGTCCATTTAGATAAAAGTAGAAAATTTAGCTCCATGTCATGAATTTTTTTTCTATGTGAGACACATTATGAACAAAGTTTTTACAATTTTACATTGAGGAGCATTATTCTAAAATAATTCGTAGTTGCAGGTTTTTGTTGTTTTTTTTCTTCATTTTGCAGATTTCAGAACCTCTATCCATCATTAGTTCTGAGAGACTCTGCCTCTCTAAAGTGCTCTTTATATATACCCAGACATGTTACATCTGTTGCGAGCTGGCCTAATTAGTAGCTGCATATCACTCAAATAGTTTCTTTTTGTACCTTTACTTTCCAATCTTTTTCTTGCCATATTCAAACTTCTACTATCAAATTCAAGATGAGTTAATATTTTTAATGAAATAGTAAAATGCCTAACTTTAAACTTGATATATTTATTCTATTATGAAGACAATACTGGTTTATTAGACTTGCAAATCACTACATTCTGTGTTTCTATATATTTTAAACAGCATCTAAATTTCTTTGGAATTGAAGTTGCATATGTGCTCACTGGTCTTCCTCATACCAAAAGTTCACCAAAAGTATGTTTACTGTATCATGCAGTAGGGATATATTAAATCTTTTGAAATATTATTTCTTTGCAGAACTTATAAACTCCTCTAAACTTTAGCTTTAAAAAGATGTTCTAACAATCAGAAAATGAAGTTGTTATCTTAAAAAAAGCTATCTTTGTGTTTACAGACAAATAGACTGTTGGTGTTGAGCAAATGGAGGTCCACCAAGCAAGGTCTCTTCCATAAATTCATGAAATTCTTTGTGCATGCTTTTTTTCCATATAAGATAGTGTTATTACTGTGCTTCAAACATGCCATGCCGACTTCATCTCAACAGGGATTGCTGAGTGACAAGCAGTGAAGGCAACACTGGCTGCAAGAGATAGCTTAGCTTTGAATGTGGCTATAGTTAAAGGGGGAGCTGTTGACTTGAGTTGAGACTGGCATGATCAAAAGCATTCAGTTGATATACTGCATTTTTAAAAAAGATGATTATGCCAGGTGAGTGGCAGCAGACTTCCACTGATGGCCTTATGTAGCATGTAGGCATACACTTTGTTTATTTCCTTTGACCAATGTCCTTCCTCAGAGTACCAGAAACCTCTTCCATTTCTTGTATTCACCTACACGCTGCGTTGCAGTGTCTTCAGCTGCTAAGTCTCTGTGCAAAAATGCTGCTCAAACAAATTTCCTTTCAAGAGACATACAAAATGGAATTAACAATCATTGTCCCCATAGTTGGGAACAGAGAGCATACTCAGATTTATTCAGTACCAGCGGCTATCACAAATGATCATATATTAATGGAAGCATTACAGGCAATGTTTTACAATAATTAATAATTAATCATCATTATTTACATGCAATCCAAGCTATTGCAAAGACAACTGAAGGCACACTTACTCGTTTCCTTTGATTATGTGAGCAAAGAAAATTCATGGCATTTTACTTTTTTTTTTTTTAACTTGTCCTGTCCAGCATCATAGCAAGCAAAAAGGATAATCTGGTTGCTGTATCATGCTGAACAAATTTGCTCTGCCAAGGGGAAGCATATGGGTAGGGCTCCTCTTGATAATCTGATTCATTTATTTATTTATTTACTTTGAATCACAGAATCTATGTAATCTTGCTGGACCTGACCGGAGGGGACAGAAAAAGATGGAAAATAGCAAAAAGAGCAAAAGGGAAAGAAGAAAGGACAAGAAAAGATCACAGACAGAAGGAAACGACCCTTCAATCCACACCATCACCAGACAACAAACTGTTACACATGTACATGAACAAACCAGAAAATTTCCTACAACTTTTACAAAAACAAAAACAGAAACACACACACACACACACACACAAAAAAAACAGAGCTACTAGTCATTAAAAGTTTTTAAATAATAACGAAATCAAAAAGACATATCATGAAAGTAGCGACCAGATACTAACTCACAGGAAAAATAAAAAAAAGAATTATCTCTTAGTATAAAAACCCACCGGACAACTCAGTGACTGTGCCAGCATGCAGAGCATGAGGAATAAGGAGTGATCAGTGATGAAGAGTGGTGAGTGAGATCGTGCAAATGCGACCACTCCTCTAGGGAGGTCATAGGCAGACGAGGGCAGCCCAGAGACTGGGACCCTCAGCAGCAGCCGTGGAGCACTAACCCAAGCTACCCCACCACGAAGACAACTCCAGCCCCACCTGAAGGGTGGCAGAGGAGAGCCCCGGCAAGAGCCCCCCGCGGTCTTGGGGCACAGGTTCCATTGGGCCAAGATCGGCAGCCGCCGGCCCCGCCATGGACCGGCCACCCATGGCAGCTCAAGCGAAGGGCCCAGGGCCCCAGGAGCCCAGAGGCGGCCGCTCCACCCCCCAAAGGCAGAGGGCCCGCAACATGCCTAGGAGGACCAGGCCTCCCCAGACAGCCACCCAGCGTAGGCCAGCACACACCCCGATGTTCCAGCCGCACACCCCGAGAACCAGGGTGCCATAGACCCCCTCCCCCCACTCCCCACCTACTCAAATCTGCACCCCATATAACCCCACACTCACACCCTCCCCTGTGCCATAGCCATACCCACAAGCACTCACCATCATGCAGTCCCGTCACACATAACCCAACCACCATGCCCCATGGGGGACACCCCAGGCTGACCAGAGCACAGCGAGCCCCAAGCACCCCCCCTCGACCCAGCACCCACAGAGCCAGCAGCCCACCAGTGCAGCCAACCCGGGGACCCGGCCCAGGGGCAACCACCTCCCCCCACTTGCCCCCGGCCACACCCAAGGGGAACAGGGGTGTGGGAGCTCCCCAATACCCTCTCCCTCCCCGCTCCTGACTGTTTATGTAGTGTGTGTAGTGTGCAATTAAAATTGAGGGGCAGTGACCGCAATGAGCCGGGAGCCACCTGACATGCACCGCATGACATGCCCCCCAGGTATTGTTTGTGTGTTGTGTTTCTTGTGTTTTGGTGTCTCAGCGCAATTAAAACTGAGAGGCGAGTCGCCACGGGGTGCATCCAAGGAGACCACTGAATGGCCCCCTTCGCTCCAACCTGCATGGCTCCACGCCTCTCAACTCCCTATGTGTGTGTGTGTGTGTGTGAGACAGAGAGAGCGGCAAATAAGAGGGGTCCAGGGATGGGAAGCAAACTTCCCTCTGGATGTTGAGCCTCTAGTGGCATTAGGCACCCCCGCTCCCCAGGAGGACCCCCAGGGCAAGACAGACCAGGAGAGGCCGCTCACGATGACTGGCCATTCAGGGACCACAGCCAGTGACCCGTCACTGACCCCACAAGGTACCCACCCTCCCACATGCCTAACGGAGAATGTGAGGATGGGAACAGCGGCAGACCCACGGCACACCACCCCCAAGCCCGCCCAGGTCCCCCTACATAAGTGCACTTAACCCAGCCCAAACCACACACAGAAAAACATGCACACACCTATTTCTTGCACACTCCCGCTCATCCTGACACATACATGCCTCCTCAGCCCCACCCACACAATATAAACATTCACACAGCATACAACCCTCCCACTCTCACTCCCCAGACACACTCCCACTCATCCTAGCACATGCATATGCACGCACACAAACATACCACCACACCCACACAAACATCATCCAAAGCGACTCCAACCGCTGGCCCCCACAGCCCCCGACAGGGCCAGACCCAGAGCCACCCCCATCGCAGAGCAGCCCGGCCCTGCACCATGGGAAACCACAAAGAACCCACAACCACTAGTCACTCCCGGCCATTTTCCAACCCCCAAAGCAACGAGGTCACAGTCCTCCACCTACACTAAGTGATGGAGCTAAGCACAGGGGACTAGAGGGAATGAGATTCAGCTAAATGATTCTTTGAGGAGGCAGACATTGTCTCACTACTGATGTGGTCAACTAAGAGATTCCTAAACTGCTGAATACACAGATTATTTTTGGTTTTCCAGTTCACAAGGATAGTTTTCTTTGCGATACATAATGCTGTGCGTATTATGTGTGCAGAGTTAATTGCCATATTAATGTCACCCAAGTCACCTAGTAGACACAGTGCGGGTTTTGCAGGAATATTACATTTAAACCGTGTTGACATGTCCACACATACCTGGAGCCAGAACCTGCGGACAGGTGGGCAGGACGACAAGGCATGGAGATAATAATTGTCAGGTGTGTTTTCATTGCAGTGTGGGCAGATGTTTGATTGTGACAGACCCATCCTGAACATCCTTTGTCCTGTATAATGAGTTCTATGCAGAATTTTGAATTGTATTAGTTGCATATTTGAATTCTTAGTCATTTCAAAGGTGTTTAAACATATTTGTGACCATTTATCTTTATTAAAGTTACTGGATAAGTCAGCCTCCCATTTTGAAGTTGGAAGACAGATTGAGTCTTCTAGCTTAGATAATAGTCTATATGTTTTTGATAATAGCTTTGGGGCATGGAGATTCATGAATTCTGCCACCCTAATAGGTAGCTGTAAGTTTAATTGATTAATGGTATATTTTTTACATATAATAGATTTAAGCTGGTGATATTCTAAAAATGTTTTGCTACTGATTCCATATTGTGAAGTGAGAATATTAAATGAGAAGAAGTTTCCATTTTCTATTATATGTTCTAACTGTTTTATTACTTTATTTTTCCATTGGGTAAAATTGATAAGCTTTTTGTTTTGCAGGATGTCAGGGTTGTTACAGAGGGGTGTAAAATTACATGGAAAAAGTGAGGATTTGGTTATTTTTAGAAATTCCCACCAAAGAGGAACTGATATGAATGCTTTTAAAACACTTAGGGGCTGAGTTATGACGAGGGCAAAACTGCTGCGCTATTTAACATTTGCTGCGCAGTTTTGCTCTGGTTATGTTTCTACGATTAGCGCCTGATCTATTAAGACTGCTCCTGTTATCATTTGCGGAGCAAACAGCAGTATTTAAATGAGGATTTAGCGGCGCTGTTTGCTCTGTCATGTAAGGTTCTGGAGAGCAAGGAAACCGCAAACGCAAAATTAACTTTTATCCGATAGAAGTTGAGACAAATAAAGGAGACAAATAAAAATATTGCGGAAGTCGAGGAAAAAAATCTAAATGTCACCAGAAATGCTGAAATATATCTTCATATTCAAGTTTAATTTATTTATAAGGCACACTAAGAACAACCTTTAGGAACCAAGGTATTGTACATATAAAAACATGCAAGGAACAAATAAGAAATAATAAAGGTTTAAAAGCTATAAAGAAATAATAATAATAATAATAATAATAATAATAATAATAATAATAATAATAATAATAATAATAATAATAATAATAAAAGACAGGCATGATAAAGTCTTTAAACTTATCCAGCAATTCTAATATTGCAACGCTGGATCGTCTCCACAATCCTCTTCTCTGGCATTCTAAATATATTAATATAATAGAAAAAAATGCATTATCTTAGTCGCCTTTCATGGTGTCTGTGCCTCCTCCTTAAAATTATTACTGCAGCCATTGCGCGTATACTGTTGTGCCAATTAGCACCTGCTTTTCAGAAACGCTATTTTTAGAGCAAACATAAACACCGCAAACTATTTGCGGGCTACATGAATCCCACTGCTGCGCAAACCAGATTTATTTGCATAGTCTCCTCCCACTAATGTGCACTTTCTGGCCGGAACGCCCATAATGCATATGCAGTAGCTTCAGAAACGCAAAGTGGAGAGCGGCGCAGTTTTGCCAGGATAACTGACGCAGTTCCATGTTTGCGGCTTTGATAGATAAGCTTGGGCCGATTTTAGCGGAGCAAAGCCGTCTGCACCTGTTTTAGTACACGCAAAGCGTTAACAGATCAGGGCCTTAATGTGTTTTGATGGTTGAGCTGATGAATGGCAGGTCAGAGATAACCAGATCCTCACATAATGCTTGCTCTACATCTAACCATGATTTATCCAGACTGCTAGGTTTAAGCCATTTGGAGATATATTGCAGTTTATTAGCTAAGAAAAAGTGATTAAAATTAGGTAGCTCCAATCCACCTCTATCTTTAGTCTGTTGTAAAGTTTTTAGACTGATACGTGATGGCTTGTTTTCCATAAAAAATTTGATATATGTGAGTCCAGTGACTTAAACCAGCTGGAGGATGGTTTAGTGGATATCATTGAAAACAGGTAGTTTACTTTAGATAGAACCATCATTTTATCTGTGGCAACCCTCTTCATGAGTGATATGGGTAAGCGCCTCCACCATGAGAGATCATCCTCTATTGCTTTAAGTAGCTGGACATAATTTAGCTTTGTTAGTTCTGATAACCTGGGGGAAATGTTTATGCCTAATGTTTCCAGACTGTATTGTGGTATTGGGTGTGTTTTGTAGGTCACAGTTAATGAGCATAACAATAGTCTTAGACCAGTTAATAGAGTAGTCAGATATTGATGAGAATGTGTTAATAAGTGTGATTGTCTGGGAGAGAGATGTCGGTGAGTTCTGGAGGAGAAGTAATACATCATCAGCATAAAGACTTATCTTATGTTCTATATTTTTGGCATTGGATTCCTTTATTCTCTTTATTCATGGGATTTTACAACAATCATTCAGTTGACAGCAGCATAGTAAACAGTATGATTAACTTACCCCATTTCATTTCAAACATACAGCCCCAATAACTTCAAGTTAAAGCATTTCTTATGAATCTCATCCTAATTATTAAAGTAATAACACCAAATATTTATGACTATTTTCACGGCTGGCTCAAGCATGGAACATAACAATGGACACCAAACCAGGGATGACATTGATCAGTTTTGTTTATTAAAAATGTAAAAGAAAATAAAAACAAAAAGAACCCAAAAGGGGTTTTACCAAGTTGTGGCAACTGCTGGATGGATGAGAGAGAGAGCAAAATAGATGAGCTAGGAGCCTTTATAGACTCAGCCTCTCAGTGATTCCCAACCATGGTCCTCAAGGCCCACTATCCTGCAGGTCTTAGATGTCTCTGTTGCAACACACCTGATTCAGATTAAATTCTTCTCTGACAAATTCTGCACAAGTCTGCTAATGAGCCATGAATTTGAATCAGGTGTGTCATAGCATGGAGACTTCTAAGACCTGCTGGATAGTGTGCCTTGAGGACCAGAATTGGGAATCACTACTCTAGATCACAGGTGCTTTATTTTCAGCTAATTCAACTAAGACTAGAAACAGGCAGTGCCGCAATTAAACAGGAAGTACATTTATAAGGTACCACCAAAAAGAATTCAACAGAATGTAACACCATGAATGGAGGATATAACTTCAGGACTTACCAACTAAAAGGTGAAAAGTCACCAGGATGAATTTAAAGCTGTGAAGCTGTTTCCTTCTAAACACAGAAGGAACAATATGTGAATATCAGCATTAGGTGAATAGACAGAAAGCAGGATTAGAATCTCACAGCTTCTAGATGGTGAGGAGAGAGAAATATTCACAATATGCGCAATAACTTCCATCCATGCACCTTTAGTGCCTCATTATCCAGATTTCTTACCTATTAACTCTCAAAAATTGCATTATTACCTTGACTGCCTTGCGCCCTGCACCCTCCAGTACCGGGGGTTATGGGGTTAACATCCGGTTTTACTGGTGTAATGTCAGGTCTGTAATGTAACTAGACATGTGTGGTATCCACAGAAAGTCCAGAATCTCAGCTAACAGCTCAGTAAAACCATTTCTGTCACCAACAAACACAGTTAAGATAATAAGCAATTAAAAGACCAGGTATAAAAGTTTGAACCGCATTTATCAAAAAAAAAAACAACAAAAAAACAAAAAACTACATTTCTCTTTGTCTTTTGGGAGCAGTTTCCAGCAGTCCAATATCATTATTTTCTGCCCAGTTGCATGAGTTTGATCAGACAAAGAGAAATGCTGGTTCTTTTCATTCTTTAATTTCATTTTAATAAACCTGCACTCTCCTAATTACATCAGACTCACTGCTGCAGCCGGACCAGACATGGAGGAAGAGGCCTTGGAGATCCCCCTCTGGCCTCTGCTTGTGATTTCTCTGTGTTTGGAACCAGTGAGCAAGAACTTTGGAAAATAAAAAATAAAAAATAAAAAACTGTGTTAACCCACAATAACATAAATAACATCATTAATTAATGCGTTAACGTGCCCAATCCAAATTTAACATTAAAAAATTACATGTTGAAAGTAAGACAATATACAATTTAATTATGAATTTGAGATTATTTTAAATTTGATGGCAGCAACCAGTGGTGTAGTCTAGTTCATTCTAGTGGGTATACTCTGACCCCCCCACACCCCACCCCACCCCACATCATGTCCTTTCATGGGGATCCTTCGCACCAGGAGCTTTGCCTGCTTGGACTGGGGGTTGTTGCAGTGGTGATTGCCCTTGTCACAGTGCCTGGGGGTTCTACACTGCAGTCCTACAGCTGTGATGTGGACTCTAGCCTGTCCTGATCTGGGTGGTTGCTTTAGTGGCCTCTGTGGAAATGGGTGGACTACTCATACAGCCAAAAAAAATCTTTTTCTTCTTCTTTTCCTGCTGCTGCAGTTTCTTCTTCTTCTTCCTCCCATCCTGCAGTTTCTCCTTCTTCTTCCTCTCATCCGCATCGCTACTCTTTAATTCGCGGTTGTCTAGGAACCAGCCACCAGCTGATAGGAACGCAGGTCAGGATCAGGACAGACAGCCAACCCAAACAAAAAACGTACAACTTGCTGTTTCCCCTCTGCGTCTAAACGGGCCGGCTTCATGGCTAATTTATAACTGGGAAAGTGAAAGTTATGTCACGAAACTATGTTGATATGTGTCTTTGCACATTTTTTAGTGGTTATATGGAAATTTGGAACCTTTTCTAGTGGGTATACAGCGGATACCTGCATATCGCGTAGACCACACCACTGGCAGCAACACATCCCTAAAACAGCGCCATTTTTTCAGTGTCGCATCCCCTCTTCTTTAACAACTGAAAAATGATGTTGACACTAGAAACTTAACCAACATAAAATATAGTATAAAGAATTTTAATAAAGATAAAAATGGACTATAGGTGGTACGGAGCGCAGCCATCTTTAAATCTGGAATCTTTGGGTCCTCTGAAACTTATGAGATGCCATTCAGAAAAACAAGATCACTTTGTCACTTCCTGCTAAAACTTCCTTGGAATTCCAAGGACAACTGAGATGCACGAAGAGTAGGGGGTGCTGCAGTGCATGATGAGAAATATGTAAACAAGCCCATAACTTAGAGGATCAACCCAAGTAACTGCTGTATATTTCTTTTGTATTGTTTATATGGGTCAACATAGCTCATATTGTCATAGATTGTAACATATTAGATGTCATGTTAAGATTGCTACTGTGCTCAAAGATTTCAACTGAGTTCAAGAACCATGCAATGTTATGAACTCATGTAACCATGTGTTATTGTGCAGTCAACAGTTGTACATAAAAGGGAGTTATTGCAGTGACAGTTTACACCATTAATGGCTGTGTGAGGCATTAAATGTTTAGGACACACAGCTTGGAAAGAGAAATTTCTCACAATCAATGTAAATACCTGTCACTGGCACTGCCAGAAGAACTCACACACAAAAAGCCACTTGTTTACTAAACTGGAAAATAATACAGCCATGCAAAAGAAGCAAGTATATTCTCTTTAATACTATGGTTTTACTTTTGAGGATGTGAAAGGATAAATTATCCTGAGTTACTCTTAATATTAGGTAAATACATCTTCAGATGAACAATGGCACATGCTATATTGTGCTGTGTCATTTTTCAGATGTCTTCTATTGACTAATTATTACTATTATTTAAAGTAACTTCATCAACTGGTCATCAGTGGGTGAGAGAGCACCTTTATGAAAACAAACCCTTTGTGTTAACACAATGCCAAGCAGGAAAGATGTTAAAGGTGGATTTATACTCGAGCGGGGTCTGCATCACCACCGTTGGCACTGCGTAGCTCTGCGGAGGCCTGACGCACACCTCTTTCAGACCTGATGTGCACCCCTGGAATTACGAGTTTCCGGATTTCTGGATTCTCTTGCTGAATTTGTGTAGTAACCACCATTTAAAAAAAACACACACACAGTGGATCAAGTTGATGAGAGGCTGATCGAATTGTTTCTTCACTTTCTTCCACAAGCTAATAAAGACACTGAACCATACTGGACGTCATTGTTGTTTTAAAACAGAAAATACCTTCCAGAGCTGAAGAAAGCCATCAAAAGAACTCCGATCTAGTGAGTTTACCAGCTGATACTACCCCTGCTGCCATCTTCGGATTAGGAGGAGAAACTCCAACACAATACCAAAACAAAGATACGCTCGCGTGCAAGAGCACACACACCAACGTCAGCTACGCCATAACCGACCGCATGCAGACATTGCGCGAGTATAAATGTGTAAATAAACAGTACTCTTACAGAAGCAATTGTTGACGCCCATCCTTCTAGGAAGTGTAATAGGACCAGTTTCAAACTGGTGTAAATCATCTTGAATGTTTGTTTTGGAGAAATAATTTTATCTAAGTGAGTAAATAGTATGTGATATGTTACAGTCGGAGTAAAGCCAATCCTGACCTTTGAAGGGAGGAGGATTTGTGTTGCGAGGTAATTGCTTAAGGTATGTTAAAAAGACAAGAATTGTGTTTTATTGGATAATGGATTAGGACTATTTAACTTTGTTTCATAAATTTTCAGTTCAGGATTTTTTTGGAGCTGATATAAATTCATTAGTTTGTGATTCAGGGGGATTGTGTATATAATGAAAGGAGTGGGATTACTCCTAACAGTGAAACATTATAAACGGGCCTACTTGCACCTAGCTAGCTAGTTGTTTTGCCTTCATCAGGAAAATGCATCTTATCTGACTGTCAGAGGTTTTTATTCAAACTGCAATTAATAAAAAGAACAACCATGTTAATACAATGAACATTAGCAGAATTACAGCATGATAATGTTGAAGGTAGAAAGCTAGCTTCACCATAAAGAATTCAGTTTATGCTTTTTGTAATCATTCATGACTGGCTGAGTTTTTAAAAAGATGTTTAGCTGTGATATGACAAACTCAGAACATGGAATTAAAAGTTTAACTAAAACTTTATGTTAGCCATTTGCTAACTTAGTGAATACGGTCCCTAAAATGAAAGTGGCAGCATAGCTTAGGTTGAATGAACCACAAGATTAGAACAATGTTCTTTAGACAGATGATACCAAAGAAAAGGATGTTTGGAAACCATGCATATTGCACAATAAACACAAGGACATAGTAAATACACAGCATAAATGCCAATAACATTTTTTCTTGTTTTGTCATTGAGCCATAATTAATAAAAATAACTTATATTAACCTGGTGTAGCGCACTGTGCTGCAAACAATCATCAGTCCCATTTATAAGAAGAAGCACATCAGTTTAATTGAGGTATTCTTTACACAAAAGGAAACGGCATTTTATTCCATATATTGCTGCACTGTAAAATGTAACACTGGTTTCAATAAAATATATCTAGTGGATATAACTTAATTTTAATCTAGCTGGTAGATATACTAATCTAAATATGTTAAATTAATTTTAGAGTGCAAAATATAGAGAAAAATTTAATCTGTGTAATTAAGTTAAGAAGAATGGTGATGGTGGGAGAGCAGGATTTCCCACAATGCATTTCACTTCTATTACCGTTTATTAGAGATAATTCAAGTGACACAAAAAAGTTTTGATTGATTTCAGAAAGATAAAAAAAAAAAAAAATCTAAAAGAAACTGTTGTGTCCATTTCTCAGTTTTCTCATGTTTAGGTTTCTTTTATCCTGTTGTTTGTATTTTTTTAGAAATAATAAAATGTTAAAACAGGAAAGAAAAATCCCATATCACCCTTGTTGATCTCTAGTTCCAAAGCTCCTGGTCTGAGGAAACCAGTTCTCAGCTAAATACACAGGAAAGCATGTTCTGGTTTCCGTATTGACCTCATACCAGCAATAATCCACCTTTCCTCATAGTTTCAGTATAGACAACATGTGATCCTTGTGTTCAAAACCAGTTATCCAGGCAGCTGCTGCACCGACACAAAGATGCCTGTGGTCTGACGTTAGTTTGAGCAGAAACCCGCCCACAGTAAGTTCCTGCTGCAAAGCAAGAGCTGTTTTGAGTCTGTTTATTAAGGTGGGCTTTAAATCATCATGTGTGCTGAACATAAATCCAATGTTTTGTGAAGCGTCTCTTTTAATTTATCTGAAATTTATCAAATCAAGTTTCTTGCACAACCCCAAACATTTACACCAAACTGTTCAAGTTCAGAAAGTTTGACTAAAATCATTCTAGTAAATTGTACTCGATCACTCAAATGAACAAAAACTTTTTTTTTTTTTGAGGCAACAAGTTTGCAATAATTTTTAAAGTAAAGTCACCTATTAAATTTTACAATTTCGATACAATTAAATACCAGAACAATACAGTGTTTCTCCAGATTCACACACACACACACAAAAAAAGTTAAAGTTCAGATCTCAGATAACGTGTTGATGTTAATAAAACCTACAAAGAATACTGGATCCATTTAAAGTTGTAATACAACTCAGAAATTCCTTTAATGACATAGATTCAGCTTGTTCACCTGTGCGTGTTGCCGTGACGACAATGACACAATCGGAGTAACCCCAGAGCAGGAGAAATACTCCACCTGCTCCTCACTGGAGCAAGATGTTTCCATCTCCACCTGCCTGAGATCATTTACAAAACTCTCATATTTTTTATGTTTTCCGACACTTGCACTCTGTCCTCTGACGGAAACCTGTGTGTACGCGCACGTGTCTGTGTGTGTGCTCACTGCCATGGACTTAGAGAGCAGCTATGACATGCCGTCATGTAAATCAGATAAAAAGCATCAGATTGTTTACTGTTTGATAAAAGGACGAAGTATAAACCTGTTCTAAAGGAAATGTGACTTAAAATGAACATACTGGTAAGTCAGTACGTGCGTTGTGACATCACTTCCTGTTGTTCTCAATGGCGGCGCTCTTTACAAATGGATGTAATCCACAGTGGTGAATGAAAACATCTGAATGTGACATCATCTCTGCAAGAGAAGCTGATTTTGGACAGAGGTGACACAGGAAACCAGTTAAGATCTCGCCAAGCCTCGGTAAGTCACGCGAGAGTAGGGTCATGTTAACGGAAAAAAGAGGATGTATACAAAATAGATCTCCAGGTTTTATGAATCAATACTGGAATTATTAATTGAAAACGATTCAATCGATTGATTTTTCAAAGCCACCCCTACTGCCAACACACTCTAACTGCAGCCTTTGTTATCTCCTCTTAGCACCATAAAATACTTTACAGTATGCAAACAGTATTTCCTACCGCAACATCTTCCTCTTAAACCAGCATTGAGGTTTAATTAGATTCAAACTAAGCCCAGACACCAATTCAGTGTGTAAAGGGAAGCAAATTTTTGGTCCAAATTTAAGTCTGTCACTCTCAACTAATGCATCTGGTTGAAATCAAGAGTGGGTCAAGGGGAGGACATCTCCCTGACAAAACGTTTTTCCACTCCAACATGCAAGCAAAATTTCAATTTCCAAAAGCTAACACAGGCCTCCCGAAAAGCCAATAACTAGTGTCTGCCTGTTTTACATAACTAATCGAGCAGTGTTGAAGGGAGTCATTGGATGCTAAAACCTCATTATCCTGCCTGACGACCTTGGCACCTGAGCTGAATGAGAAAGTATTGTCTCTTGAAGACTCCCAGCACTGCAAGATAGACCTTTGTTGATGAGAGTCAGTGCCTGTCAAAAATCCATGCCTTATCCCAGCAGTAGGATTTGTCTTTCACCTGACAGGAAAAGGTTTTTATTTACAGTCAGATTGTACAGAGGGCCATAAGAGGATTCTATGTAAAGCTCTGCACCCTCTCACTAAACACAGAGCCTTAATGCAAACCTGTTTCTTAAACTTACTGAATTCCCAGTTTGTACGGGTTTAGCGTGAGGGTAAAAACAAATATTCCTACCTGAATGCAAAAAGCATTGCTCATTAAACAGATGTGTTTCATCATTATTTTGACACTTGAAGCCCCCACCTGCTGCTATCACATTTTGAACATCAGCACAGCCCAAAACAGCAGGATAACCTATAAATAATGTAAACCATTTTTTCCATTGCTTTTAGTGCAAAGAAGTTATCAAGATGTTTACATCTAATGAACTATTATTTGAGAAAAATTATAACCAACCTGAAAAATTTAGGGAAAAATAAGTACAATTTCAACAAAATTTTGCAAACTGAAATGAGATCTATTAGGTAAGAACGATGCAAAAGAAATTTTAATATTAATGTTAATAAATGTTAATATTGTATATTTGACCCTTTAATGCCGTATGTATCATATTTGATACAGTTCTCATGAACTAGTTCAAAGTTCAGTTCATTCAGTTTAAAATGAATAGTTCCTGTTCTTAGTTCACCTTTTCAGTTTTCAAGTAGTTTAAAGTTCAGTTCATTTCAGTGTTTTTAAGTTAAAAGTGAGAATCAAAGTCTGAACTGAAACCTGTGACTAACCAACTAACCTCTTGCTGGGAAGTCATACCCCTGACGGCTGCAGACAGTGTGACCTGGGTCATTTAGGGCTGTTAGTAGGGGGTCTATCCCTTTTCTAATGGCTTTTTTAATGGTGAGCACTTGCAGATATCCTTTCAAACTGGACTGAAGGGGCTAAGCCATTCCTTAAAGCCAGTGGAATATTCAGATATGGAATTTTGGCTTCCGCCTGCTGTAGATGGCGTGAATAAATGTCCAGACACTATCTGTTGCAGTTAAAAGCTGATTTATTTTCCTTTTCTTTTCTTTTCAATGCAAAATATAAAACAAATCGCATGCTGCGTATTGACAGCATGTTCCTGGCAAAGTGGTCAAAACCGATTTCCCTTTCTGGCCTAACATACACCCATAAACAGTGTCTGTCTTAAATAGCATTAAACTAATTGGCTCCTACATGGATGGATGCTTCAACTCTAGCATCCAACTTCAGCAACTCTAAGTGCCTTTTAAGTGCAGGCAGACTTAACTTGCATAGAAATGTTAGATTTCTACTGCTGGAATCTTCTGCAGACAGTAGCTACGTCTTAGACGAGGCTGGTGATGCGCATGCTTCTTTCCTTTCACCTCCACTTGCAGTTTCAGAGTGAGACCGCCCCGGAAGAGCGTTGCTGGTTTGTTTTTGGTTTTTTCACATTTTATTAAAAAGCCAAATTAACACTTCAGATAAAAAAAAAAAAAAAAAAAATAAGGATTTTCTCCCTACTTTTTCTTGGGTTGGGCTTTAAAGGGTTAAGCACAAAGATCAGCTTCGTATGGACCAATTAGGGATTCCAGTTACTTTTCATAAAATTGCAATCAGTGTCATTGTGTGTCTGTCATGTCCACATTAACCAAATTTCATCCTACATGCCAGTTTGGACCATCAAGAGAACCAGTTTTGCCCCTGGGCTGTATGTTTGACACCCCTGGTTTAGGAAGTAAGGAAGGGGACCACTGTAGTAGATGTTGGGGATATGACTCATTTGGCTATGATCCCACCAGTATCAAATATCACACACATTGGCATCACCAGTGTCAAAGAGCTTCATCCTCTACAGACCTTTAAATGTCAGAACATTCAATATCTCAGTTGAATAGTTTAGTTTTTTCTTTTGTGTTTAACTTATCGACAGACGGAGTCATTCATTAGAGCCATGCTGCTAGTGTGGCTAAAAATAATCAGAACGAGGCTAAATGTGAGAAAGCAACTGCAATCTTTTTTTCCCCCACAAAGAGCAAACAGTGACTGATCTGCACAAGCTGCTGTGCAACGTTTCCAGCTCTTTGATTTATGCTTGCCATGTTGTTGATATCTCAGTGACATGATGGCACATAATTCAGCTGTGATAGAATCTGCTGCTGCCTACTGTGAAGTGTAGATATGCTAATATAGCATGATGCATTGCAGGAAAATAGAGTGAAGACATGGAAGTTGATAACATAAAGATAAGTTTTTTTTTTTCCCTTGGCACACAGTCATACTTTTATTTATTTATTTTTCTTAAACTAATGCACTGTATGAAAGCTTAGCTAGCATTTTCAGCTTTATTCATTCATATGACCATTTTCTGGGAGTGGCAATCCTATTTGACAAGTAGCAAAGCTGTTATTAGACTGTATCTGCTTTGAAAGAAAGCCGCAGGGACCTGACATGACTGGAGCAGAATAAGAAATGATCTGTTAGCAGACATAAAACCTGGACTAATAAGGTACAGCTTAAAAGACATACTTTCTAGGCCCAGGGTGAGGAATTTGGCAGCTGTACACTTAATCAGTCCCAGGTTTCAGTACAAAGGAAATGGATTTGGCAGGCTTAGTGGAGCTGAGGTAGAAACGGGGAAAGAGCTTTTTTTTTTTTTTTTTTTTTGCGAGTTTGATACATCCCTAATTTTTCTGACTTGTGGCTGGACATCCTTAAGTGTACACATGATCATCCTTTTGCCTGACTGTTGGTGACTGTTTTTATTTAATCAGGTGCAAATAGAAGTTGAGACAAAGCATGCAGTCATATGCAGTTCTAAACAAATTCAGATTTTACTTAACTTTCATGAATCATAATAAATATATAATTCATAACTGAGTGTAATATAGTTGGAAGTATTTATAGCCACATTATATAGTAAATAGATACAAATGTGTCCACATTCAAGACCACTGCAGTACGATGAAGAGGCCTACTTTGCACTAATCTTGTAACGTTTTTACTGAATTTACATTGTCTACATAAAACAACTTTTATTTTTTTAAATTTTGGCTAATGATTAAATAAAGTGTAGGGTTAAATGGGTGTCTTTCTGTTCAGTGTTTGTCCCTTTATAGAGCAATAATATATTAAATATATATTAACAAAAAGAAACCTGTCTTTGGCCTGAACTGATGTGCGCTTCCAGCTCTCTGCTTTGCACATCAGGCACTGAGCTTCATGCATCACCACCAAGATGAAAATGGATTTTTTTTTATTTTCTCTGTAGTTCATCTGTGAATTTTTATAATAATTATTTTCTAGCTTTACTAGATACTGGATTCTAAAGCTCCTGAACAGTTTCTTCCCCAAGTTGTCAAAGCCATCAGTCAAAAACATGAACCTCGTCTTCACATCGTCTTATCAAGCTGTGCGTCAAAAGTGTGGAGAAAGAGATGGGGTTGAAACCACGAAAAGTTTGAATGGCCCATCCGAGACTCTATGAGAAGGGAGATTTAGGCACACTTTCTCCGCAGTTTAGACGCACAGCTTAATAAGATGAGGTGAAAACAAGGTTACATAAGCACAAAGTTATGGTGCATTCCAGATTTCTTGTAATTCCGAGCAGTCGGGAATAGGTGACGTCATTGCCAGGTAAGTCAGGTAACTGCGCTGCAGCTCCCTCCTCCCCCTCCCTCTCCTTTTGCTTGTTGTCTGAGTGTGGAGAGTGAAATGTAACGCAAGTCCAATGTAAATATATTTGAGGCTCAGATTGAGCAAAATTCCGGACAGTTTTGAAAGTCCGGCCAGATGCATTTTTTTAGTTCTTAAAAAGAGAACGTATCCCGGTAAAAGTTTGGTCACCCTACTATAAATTGACTTGTGGGATAAAGCAGAGAGGATAAAGTTACATTAATAATGGTTAATCCTTTAATGCCTGAAACCTATTGCATCACTATATGGCACGCCACTGTCACAAGTGTACCTCTCTCTCCGGATGTTGCTGACCCCCCCCGTCTGATGCTGCGCTTGGCAACTACATGCTGATGCTCTTGTACTGTGGCGACCCCAGTCTCACCCATGTACCACACTTCCTTTGTATCAAATTTGCATTTGTCTAATACCTTGGTAAGGTTCTCAAAAAACAGAAACGTTGTGTCCTTGTGTTCCGGAAAAAGCTTGTAGGTTGAAGGGCCGTATGGAAAGGTTTGGGTGTCGTTTCATAAACCCAATCACAGCCTACCAGGGAGGATTCACTCCAACTTTCAGGGAATGAGAACTCGTAGTACGTAGCCAATTGGAAAGCCAAGGGATGGACCTGAGAAATGGAGGGTAAATGAAAATTTATGGAAACTAAAAATCTCCAATCTAAAGCGAAATTCTCTTAATTTTCCTGTTAAACATTTAAATTTCTCCTGCCTTGTGTTTTTTTTTTTTGTCATACTTTTATCATTGTCCCAACTCTCACATACACCATTTCCTCACTATATACATGTAACGCTACACTTTGCTTTATACCTTCTTCTTGTTTACATCTTTCCTGCTGAGACTATAGAATAGGTATGCAGCCCTTTGCAGATAGTCTGCAGTGATCCTCTCCTGATGGTCAGAGAAACCCTCCTTGGAGTTCGGTACCCTGACTTCATCTCCTGACCTGGGCCTAGCTTTTTTCTCTTTCTATTAAAGTGATAGATGGTGGTTTGGCAAATATTAAATTGTTTTGCTATACATCTCACTGTGCTGCTGTCTGTCTTTACTACCTCTGCAGCTAAGGACAGAACAGGCAAAGGGGCACCCCACTCTGTCTGCACTCTCCCCTATTAGTGGACTGCAGTCCGGGTCCAGACCCAGAAGCTGTCCCATATGGACCCGGACCTCCAGCCAAAACAGAAAGCAATGATTTACAGCCTGGTGAAGCACTTTAGGCAAGGCTTTTGTAGTCCAGTGTACAAAGAAATGCACAGACCAGTTGCATGCTAGTAGCCTCATCCCACATGATACCACCAATCAGGTCTGTTTATTGGCTGGCAAGGAATAGAAGCAAGAAAAATGGAAAGATGGTAGAAAAAAAGGAAGATAAATTCAGAAACAAGGAGAAAAAGAAGACTTAAAGGTTAAGAAAAAGACAGAGAAAGGGAGAGAAAAATAAAGAAGTGATGCTCTCCAAATAATGAAAAGTAGAGCGAATACAGAGCGATTAACCAGGAATGGACTCATTTCTGTTCATACTTCCACTTGGGAGCATTAAACCAGTTGTTACACATGTTCACAAACAGGCTCTTATTAAAAGGGACAATGTGAAGCGCACTAATGAGACAAAACATAAAAGATCTGAACAAACACACCCACTGAAATCTGAAGTGAGATCACTGAACATAAATAGTCTCAGAGCCCAGCATGACCAGTCCACCAGGTTCCTGATCCACACATTCAATGGACAACGTGTTCCCTCACAGATATAATCATTTACCGGAGGAGGGCTTGTCTGAGAATGCATGAGGCAAAACACAAAGACAATTAAATATTGTTCCAGGTCCATCGATGAGCATGTGTCTAAGAGCGATCCAAATTCCATTCAGGTCCAGATTTATAATCCTGGCAGGACAAACTGAGCTCATTTCTCTCTCTGAGAAAAGAGGAGAATAATGAGCTGAGCTGTTCAATAGATTGATCTGAAAAAGCCAACTGAGGCTTTTGGGTAAAGATGTAAAACAGGGATGGGAATGTTCAAGTTTTTTCTTAATTTTATTTTTCTCTGTATCTGAGCGTGGACCAAATGAACGTGTTATTTGTTTTCTATGATTGTTACATGCAGCCCTATTTTTATTTATAAAGCAGATAATATTTTATACATCATCAGTCATAAATAATGGTTCACTTCTATGTGACATGTAAATAAATATTAACAAAATTGTTTTTGCTTGATCAGACACTTACTGAATACATGCAGATGATGATACAACTACTAGAATACTTAAATAAATATTACACTAAATATTTAGACATTATGATCTGCTAAACCTTCACTTCTAACTGAACCTTCTTGAATTTTATTTTAATAGCCTGCTATATGGTAAAATGTTTGCTCCAAACCCAGTTGGATACAATCTTGTTGTCTGCCTCCTGGTGGATATCCTGTGAACAATTAAATTAAAATGGCACACTTGGCGTGCCAATCAAACTAAAGCTTGCTGAGCAGCAGCAGCTGAACTTTTGTCTCTCCCCGAGCAGAATCAGCAGTTCAAAGGTGCCTCACTAATTCATCCCCCCCACCCAACAAAAAAAAGTGGCCTTTAAGTTTTTATTTAAACTGGCCAGATCTAATTTTAATGTATTTGGTGGGTTGTGGGTGTTATTTAATGCCCAGCCTCCACCCATTGATGGTTCGAAGTGACTCATGATGATCTTTCACTCATTGTTCCTCTTTGTTTGACACCTTACACATTGGTAGGTAAAGATTAGGGAAAGACCACATTTTGCGTTAAAACAGAAACTGTAATCCCATCTCATCCCTGGATTACTGGCTGTAATAACATACATTAATGTTAGTATTAAAGCTAAATGCAAATTAATTAAAGAGATATGAATGTTTAAATAACATTTTTTACACTGTGATAAAAAATAGTTATATTATTATACGATATCAATTTGCTTTGGGCTATAATTAGCATAAAACACATAGAAGCACAAAAGATATCAGGTTTAGCTGCTAAAATCTTTCTAACCAATTAACAATATTCTGTTTTTAAGACCCTGCAGGTGTTTTCACTACTTTAAGTAATGAGCTCTTGTCTGGAGCTGAGCTGTGGGAAAAATTAAACAGCTCTGAAAAATAAGATAGATAACAAAGATTTGTCTTTTTAAACTTCAGATGTTTAGACCACAGATTTTACAGCGGGAGCAGAGACAGCCAGCCAGTCAAGCTAATGAGTGGAATGTTGGATTGTTTTTTACATTGCAGAAGAGTGTGAGGCTAGTTTCACCCAGAATGCCACAACAGCTGCATCACTTCATAATCCACCAAGCTGAAACGACTGAAATCCTCCCTGGTTGTTAATGCTGAGGCTTTTTTTTTGCCACAACTTCTTAAAATGTTTCACACTACAACATCAAATGCATTTACCCTTGGGGCACCTGCACTCTTTCCGTTTTGGTATAAACACAGAACCCCTGATAAAAGCGCCATAAAAATGTCAAATATAATAAAAAAAACCAAAACATTTTCACATTGGATCTTTTCAACAACTTCAGACCTAAACACACACACACATATATAAATATATATATATATATATAGACAGAGAGAGATAAATATATATATATATATATATATATATATATATATCCATTAGGGGTCACAGGGAAGCTGGAGCTTAACCCAGCATTAAGCAATTGAGAGGCAGGGTACACTCTGGACAGGTCACCAGTCCATCACAGGGCCAACACGTAGAGACGAACAATCATATATATATATATATATATATATATATATATATATATATATATATATATATCCATATATATGGGACATAAAACGACATAAAAAGACATAAAAACGATTTTGCCTTTTTTTTTCATGAATTTCACACTCACACACACACACACACACACACACACACACACAAAATATATTCTCATCCGCATTCACACTACTGTTTTATACCAACACACACCAAGACCATTTCTATGGTTTTCAGCTTTTGCACAAAATTTGTGGTTATAATGGGACCAAATCTCCTGTTCTATACATCTTGCAAAAAGAGTGATCATGGCATATAAACATAATCACAAAATAAAAATCCTTGCCAAGTTTCATACAATTTGCCTTTAAACTAAAGGAAATATGGAACTGATAAAACAGAAAGTACATTTTTGGTCCCCAAAGATGATTCCTCATATTACAAACGATGCACTTTATGGTAATTGTGTTTAAAAGTGGAACTTACAGTGGGGTAGATAGAAATTTCCTCCAATCTGTCATCACTGTAGCGTTGGTCAGGGCAATAAAACCAAGACAGCAGATGAAGAAACACTTGAGTAAAAACATGTGGGCTAAAAGCAAAGGTCTCTCCATTAGGAGCAGTCTCCTAGGATACATAACTAGCAAGTATTGCATTAAGGACTGGAAAGACTGGAAAGAGATGAATAAATAAGAAAAATGTGTTACTTCATTGCTTTGTATAAATTTTACTTTCATTAAGTAAGATCAGTGTTTTGGCCTCTTGGGCCTTTTCTGCAGCCTGTTAGCTATTACAAAAGAATGGAAAAATATTGTAAATATTTGAAGTTTTTTTTTTTTTTGAGATGTGTCCATCTGAGCATGGTCTGTTGCATGTTTTACTGTATTAAGTTGATGTAAGACATGTGCTCAGCTTGGGTGCAGTATCATAAGCTCTGGTGAGAACAAAACAACATTGTATTGCCTGATGAGGTAGCTCAGGCATCTGCTCGATACCTCCCGGGGCGATTTAGCTGGCATGTCCCACCAGGAGGAGGCCTTGAGGAAGACCAAAAACATGCTGGAGGGACTATGTCTCTTGGCTGAAGTGGCAGAAAATGGATCTTGCAACTACCACCAGTTACATGAGAAAGAAAATAGTTTTTATTGGATATTTTAGTGGTATTTAAAAAATGTACTTTATTTAAAAACAAGTTAAAAATTGTGTTGATATTTTTCTGGCCCTCTTGCACATGAGCCCAAACAAATCTGATATAGACTTTTTGGTGGTTCCAGCTGATTGATTCTTTAAAAATAAATCTAAAAATGAAATTAATTAATTAATTAAAAAAATAAAAATTGTGTTTATACTGCGGAGTTTACTCATTTCCAGGCATTAATGTAAAGAAAATCCTGCCATTTCTTTTTCAAAGAATCAAACAGCATTTGCTCAGAACAAGTATATTTATCTTAATGTTGTGTCATACTATCACAACATTTAAAAACATCCAACTGAGAACAACCTTAAGCTGTGAAGTCCAGTGAATTTAGTGTTTCCTTGCTGCTGAATTTGCTGAGTGAAACCCTGCATGACATGCACGCCTGCTGCGAAGGCAAACACAGTCTAGCACACTTGAACTCAGCAGATATTCCATATGATATGTTAACAAAGTGCAGCTTAATATTCTGACTC
Source organism: Melanotaenia boesemani (assembly GCF_017639745.1). Taxonomy (NCBI): domain Eukaryota; kingdom Metazoa; phylum Chordata; class Actinopteri; order Atheriniformes; family Melanotaeniidae; genus Melanotaenia; species Melanotaenia boesemani. Next base: position 28,615,410 of record NC_055693.1, read on the forward strand.
CAGGGATTTGAGCTGTTGTTCTGCTACCAGGTCCCTGCAGAGCAGGTGTGGGCATCTCTGAAGGCTCCAAGTTTACTGTCTGTTGGACTACAAAGCAACGCTAACACTTCAAACAGTGTCAATAGGCAAAGTGCCTTTGATCAAGAACAAGACATGCAAGATTAATTGTGTTTAATTCAGTAGTATATTTACTGTAAGCATGGAAATGTACCCTCTTTCAGGTCAGTGAATTAGCAGCGGTTGCTCTTGAATCTGTGTAAATGGGTCATCACAGAGTTTGTTTGTTTATTTATGATAATTCTCAGTCCAAGGCCTGAATCGCTGGCAGAGGAGGCATCATGGCTCTCTGCCGATGCTGCTGACTGTCATTTGTGCCAGGACAGATAGCACTGAACCAGAAGGATTTGCACTGTGTGGTTCAGCTGCAAACATCCACACAATGTCTCCTATTGACTAGTGTGACACGAATGCAACCCCCAGACCTCAGCAAGCATCATCACAGAGAACTTTTTTTTACTCACAATCTAATCAAAAAGTAATTCATCTGATGGCGTAGAGTGCTACTCTGCTGCCATATATTGTGCTTTGGTTGCCCTGAAAGTCACCAGCTTCCTACAATCACTGAATCTCCATCTCATAGCAAAATGATTAGGAAAAGCTTCCTTAAAGTACAGAATTGATGGTGAAAATATCCCTCTTAAAGAAATCACAGTGATAAGAGGTTTGAGGGGGAAAAATGAATGCAATATACCATGCTATCACCTAGAAGATAATGACCAGAAACCTCATCAGTTCTGCCACATCCATATCTCCCCCGCCAGACAGCGAGATAACTGTGTTTCTTAACGAATTCCTCATACCACGTATTTCACTCTAAATCCTCTGTTACGGTTTTCAGCTTTCCCCTGCAATAGCCAAATTGAATTTCTGTGCTGGGGATATGGCCAGGGTGACTTCAGAAACTGTCCAAGGTGTAACTAGCCCATACCTTTACTTTTTACTAGCTCAAAGAAGAGCTGGTTCCAGACTGTGTAGACTCTGGGCACTTCTAAATGATGAACAAATGTAAAGTATTATGTAAGATAAGTCCTTTTCAAAGTTAAACTTAATAAATGTTTTGCAAAACAACAAAAAGGCAAAGAAGTATTAGCATGAAGTACTACTTTATATATATATATATGTATATACCCTTCTTAGATTTTTTACTGCACACTGGTGGCTACACCTGAAATATGATTCAATAACACACATCCCTCAGCACATCATGATTTGAAGACTTCCATTCAGCAGTTAAAGATAAAGTATCACCCCTTCCCCCATCTTACACAATCAAATAAATAAATAAACAAATAAAAATTACTCCACAACCCCAATTCCAAAAAATGTTTGGATAATACACAAAATGTAAATAAAATGCAATGTAATGATTTGCAAATCTCATGTACCCATATTTTATTCCCAATACAACATAAATAATATATCAGATGTGGAAACTGAATGTATTAGCTCATTTTGAATTTGATGGCAGCAAGACATCACAAAAAGTAAAAAAAAAAAGGAGGAGCATTTGACAACTATGTAGGTTAATTGACAACAGGTCAGTGACATGACTGAGTATTAAAAGAACATTTCAGGGAAGCAGAGCCTTTCAGGTATAAAGACAGGTAGAAGTTCATCAGTTTGCACAAATGTTTTTCCACCAACTCCCAGTATAGCTAGACCTGGTCCAGAACTGGGTTCTGTGTCAAAGGAGCACCACTCATATGCTCTGTATACTATGTAGTGTTCAAAGACCCCTCTTACTAAATATTTTCCTATTTAAAAATGTACATCCATGTGTAAATTTAAGAAATCCTGCTAGCGTCAGTGCTCTTTGCTTTTTTTTTTTTTTACCATTCCCCAAGAAACAAAGTACAGAGCAATGCATACTCTGTGACACTAAACCAGGGAAATGCACATTCTGGAGAAACTCTGGAGGTTTCACAGTCCACACATAAACGTTACAGTTGAAGTTATAGAAATGTTTTCAGTGCTCAAAAAACCGTGTTTGCATGTGGGTGATGAGCACCAATGACAGAAAAATCTGTGGTTATAAACATACCCATGTTGGTGAGGCAGGACAGTACAGAAAATGAAAAAAAATAAAACTATGTTAAAATTATAAAAAGGAAAAGAAAAAATGCGTGGAGAGGTCATAGGAGAAAATTGCCGTGATCAAAGGCATACAGAGGAGCCATATCTGAAGGGTTGTCTGGACTCTGGATGCTTTTATAGTTAAGTTCACCTTCCCATAAGGCTCTTTCTAAAGGGCTGAATCTCTTTGTTGCTGGTGCCTCCAAGTTCATCTCTGTAGGGCTGAATTTGTCAGCCGGTGACCGTCATCACCCCTGTTTGTGCAGCTTTTAGTGCCTCTGTGCTGTCAGGTCAGCCGAAGCAAGAGCTCACACTGAATCACAAACTAATTGCTTTATCTAAGCCTTTTGTCTAAAGGGTCAGAAATTGAGTTTGCTTGTCGGGCGAGGGAGGGAATTATAAATCGAAAGGGATAGGGGGAAGAAAAATTCAATTTGTGCTCAAGCCTTGTCAGAACCGCTTACTTGTGTGGCTGTTAGGTGTCCAGATTAGAAGAGGAAAAGAAAGGGAGATAACAGCATTACAGCAAGAACAAACACACTCTTGTCTAAAGGGCGAGGCGAGAACACTAATCTAATACCTGACACCGACATGTCCGAACCACACAAAGATGCCTCTGACAGAAACTGATGTTAACAGCAGTCACTTCACCTGCCACCAAGTCCATGACATTCCTCAGTCTGCACACAAACACACACGCAAACACACCAAAGTAGGTCATTATGAGCAAGTAGCTTTAAAATGACTTAGTCAGAGCACACGTGGCCCACTCAGAATATACCAGTATTTATCAAGGCAAATTTATTTGTATCACGCATTTCATGTTCAGGACAATTCAAAGTGCTTTACAAACAACATTTAAAGCATTACAGATGGTGCAAAGAAAGCATATCAGCTGCATGACAAGTGCCTGCACCAATGCAGAGTGCAACAAGTCACACAGTTTGTGGTCATATTTCATTTCCCAGCCAAAGACATCAGACAAGTATCCTTACTAATGATATACCCCCCCCCCCAAGAATGTTTATGTATGGACGAGGTTTTAAGAAAAAAAACATCTTTTTAAAATATGTTTCCAACTCTGGACTTTGCACGAATTTTGTAGAATGGCCCTTCTAGGTGGTAACCACATTCTTGTTTTGCTCTCACTGGGAAAACAATGATGTGCTGCTGGCTGGGATTTTGTCCCAGTGCCTCAAAACTTCATTAATACACATCATTTTAACTTAGGGCTGGGCGATTAATCGATAAAATCGATAAATCGAATTTCCCATTTCTGGAGATTAATTTTTTTGAAAATTGGGATTTTTTTCCATAGTTAGTTAGCAGCAGACTTAGCCCTCCCTCCACACCAGAACGGTGTTTGTCTGACAGATTTTCATTAAAGTGACCCTTCACTCACGCCTGGGATTTAGCTGTGTGTATAACTGCAGTGAGAAATGCTGCTCTCTACGAGATGCAGAAATCAACTTAACCCACAAACTCTAGTTAAGAGACGACCTTCATCAGGGGAATTATTTCTGCAGTGGATCCTGTATGATAAGGATCCAGATAGAAAGAGATCACGGATGCATTGTGTCGCATATTTCAATGTAAGATATGAAGTTGTTTATATTGTGGAAGAGCTATGACATTATATGCTTTATTTTTGCTAGCATTCATCTATATAAACAAATGAATGTTTTTAATAAGTTTATTTATGTTTTGTAAAAGAAAAGGGAAAAAAATCGATTAAAATCGGAAATCGGATTTGGTTATAAAAAATCGGAGATTTTATTTTTAGGCCATATCACCCAGCCCTATTTTAACTTAACATAAAATCTAAAATAACACCACTATTTTAAAATGAATGCGTGGTACTGAAGAGTAAAGAACAACATCCACGGCAGTAAGTAAATCATCAGTTAGCAGCAATAAACTGCAAGCTGCAGGTTTTAGCAATAAAACACCACACAGCTCTTCTAGTTCCAGAAGAGTCCTATGTCTGCTTCACCACTGTTAAGTAAACTGAAGGGTCCTATGCCTGAAGCTAGCTGCAGCTAGCTGCTGGGTAAAGTTAAGGGAGCTAACTCTGAAGCTTGCTGTAGCTTCACCCAGGAGGAATGACATGTCCTCCACCTCCTGATCTCGATTTGGAGACAGAAGCAGGAAAGTTTGATAGTTGTTTCTGTCAGAGTTTTTAACAATAGTGGGGGCAACAGACCAGTGCAGCATGGTTTCTAAACCCCCACAGAAACATTGCTTCAGACAAGACAACAAGATGGAACGATGAGGAAAACAACTTGTTTGTGTTGAAGCTAAACACATAGCAGCCACCATATAAACGCTGCCAGCACAGGTTCAATCCCAACGTCTCTCTGACCCGTCTCTCTGTTAAAAAAAAACTTGTTTATGAAACACACATAAAATAGTATCTCACACATTTACAATTTACCTTTGGAGATTATATTTGTTTTATTTATTATTGATGATTTCATGATGATGTCACAACTAACTTACTAATCGATTTTAAAATGCCTGACTACTCAACTTCAAAAATCATCTGAAATGCCCATCCATAGTATAAATAGTTATGGCACCATGTTAAAATCACAGTTCTCTTGTGCAATGATCAGTCCAGTTAGAACAATAACAGTTACACCACACTCAGGAGTGGCAAGAGGAGGTATTAAAAGTAACTACATATGTAGGTTTCTGCGTTAAAAAGTGTGATTGGGGTTAGAAAAGCACACTTGGCTACAGGCCAAACATTTTGATACTTATTTTTCACCATTTCTGTCATGTAATGTTGATATTGCAACTTAGAAATCTGCTGCAGTTTCATAATTCTGATTCAAGTCTGGTGACACTAAAGCTTGCACATTTGGACAAATATTACATGTTTACTGGTGAGACTGGAGTGAGGTGTTATTGAGGGAGCTGACTGCAGCCACTTCAGACAATGTTTGATATTCCATCACACGCATTTTAACAAGTGCTTTTTTAGCTCTGTTCTGTTATAATGTTCCTGCAGGTCTATTTTTGACCAAAAAACATGGCAGAGAATTGTCCCAGTTTTAAAATTACAAACACAAACACTGTATGAGCCTAATTTTGTACTGCATCAATGCATGAGCATTACCTCTGCTACCATAAGTCCCTAGAAGCTGGAGTTTCATAATTTAAATTTGGTTTAATATAAAACCAATAGTTTTTGTATTTTTCTTTTTCTGTGTACGAGAACAACTCCAGCTTTAATGTCATCCAGGTCTTAAATTAAATATGTGTTTATCCCAAAATTTTTCTTATACTTTGTCTTGAAATGTCTTCATTCAATCCCACAATACTGCAAATGAAGGTCAAAAAAAGGAAAATGAAACTTTTCTTGACTTTTTTGTCAATAGTAACAAATAGTAACAAATTTACACAACTAAGTATTTCTAAAATGGATGTGGTGTGGAACTCCTTCCTGCCTGCATAGCAAAACAAAGTGATTCATCAGACAGAGGACCATCATCAGACAGGTGGCCGACAAGCCAAAGGTCAAAATGGATGTGATCCAGAGTGCCTTTGTGGAAATGGAAATGAAAAAAAGATAAATAAATTACGAATGGAACTATCCCATTCCACTCAACATTTCCACTGGGATTTCAATAAAAGGCACCGGAATGACTCTCAATGACACTCGGACAATGAGAAGCAGGTCTTATGAATCTCAAACTCAACTATTTCCCAACAGTGTGTGTTGAGAAACCTTATTAAAGGCATCCCTGCAGTTAGTGTATTTCGAATAAGTTTTTCTTTCTTTGGTACAGGAGCTTGGAGACTGGTCAGCTTAGAAAGAAAGATGCAGAAAAATACTAGTTTATGGTACTTTTTCATTGATATTGATACTTTTTGCACCTTAAAGGAAAATCATGGTTGTGCAGTGTGCATTTATATGTTTACTGCAAGGGAAATAGGGAAAAATAATGAAACTCATGAACATTAATACTTAAAAATTAAATTAGGAAGATTAAATAACAAAAAATAAAATACTATCTTTAAAAAAATTATACAATAAGCTATATTCATGAGATTGTGTAATGAGGTTACACAGCATCTGCATTTTTATTTTGTTGAAAAAACGGCTACTCAAACAGTAATCTTTTAGAAACAAAGAACAAAAAAACATGTAGCTCAATTGGTTTCAAAATTTACAAAAGACAGACAGACGAGAATAAATGTTAGCAAATAATATTTCCAGCTCCCTGTGAGCTCATCATCACATGATCAGCTGATCTAATCGCAGATGTCAAAAGAGATCCTGTTAAGAGTTTTGCTGAATATTGAGGTGGTTTTGGTCAATGACATAAGAAAAGAGAGAAGTCAGACATTCCCTGACTGTCACTGAGCTGCTTTACACCATCCAGGCTGGATGCATCCGTTTTTTTTGGAACAAAAAAACATTTATTTCTGTTAAACAATTCAAAATTATGAAATGGGAGTCCTGCAATGATTCTGGGAATGTGTAAGATACATTTAAACAAGTGTCCTTCATCTCTACAGAATATGTAACACCAGCAGAGGTTAAAAAGTTCTCTCAGTTTCTGTCTTCCAGATGCAGATACGTCTCGTCTGTGTGCAGCAACACGTTTTAAAATATTATTCTTGATTTATTTTTATAGTTTCATATCGAACGATAATGATAATATCTCTCCCCTTGATCCAACCTTGATTAACTGCACTTGTGCAGGAACATGTCTCTATATCTGGTTAAATAAGGGTGTTTCTGACTATAAGCAGCCATGAATGGACATAAGCAGGTGATTGAGAACATGTGGGATTCATGAACAGCTGATTACTTACCGTGTGTACGACTGGCCTCCGCATGTTTGATTAATCAAGATATTTTTTGTACTTTTTGTATTTTTTATTTTTTATTTTAGGACAGTTTTTTATGAAAGACTGATAAACGAGGGCCCTGGACTGACCCAGTGGGAAGGGAGAGGGCTTGATTAGGTGCAGCACTTATAACAATGGGACATGACTTGGAACATAGTTTTAACACCCAAAATATGTCAATGTTTTTCACTTCTAAGTTTGTAACCAAATAACACTTTATAACAGGACTTTTGTCACCTCTTGATTGGGTTAAGGCAATGACATCACTTAGTTAGATTTAGTAAACATGATTCAGGCTAAATTACACAGCTCACAACAATAAAGAGAACATTTAAACAGCACATCTTAAATCTTAATGAGTGAAATATTCCAGTTGAAAATCTTCATTCAGTACATAGTGAAATGTCTTAAATCAAAATAACATAATAATGATCAGTGGAAAACAAAATCATGAACCCATGGAGGTCTGGATTCAGAATCATATTCAAAATAAACGTGGAAAGATCAGATCACAGGCCAAACCAACTTCAGAATGAGGTTCAGTAGTGTGAATAGTGTGTTTGGCCCACATGTCCCTGTATGCACTCCCTACAATATCTGGGCATGCTCCCAATGAGATGACGGGGTCTACATGAGGCCAAGTATTATCATGCGTCAGAAGGAACCCAGGTCCAAATGCTGCTGCAGAGGGACTGAGGATCTCATCCTGGTACCTAAGGGCAGTCATGGTACTTATGACAAGCACATGGAGGTCTGTGCAGCCCTCCAAGGATATGCATCCTCAGACCATTACTGACTCACTGCCAAACCGGTCATCCTGGAGGATGTTGCAGGCAGCAGAACGTTGTTCATAGCGTCTCCTGGCTCTCTCAAATAGGTCCCATGCTCAATATGAACCTCATATTATTTGTGAAGAATACAAGGCACCAATGGTAAATCTGCCAATCCTGGTGTTCTCTGGCAAATGCCAATCAGGCTGCACATTGTTGGGCTATGAGCACAGGCCATGGACATCAGGCCCGCATACCACCATCATGGAGTCTCACAGCAGGAACATGCACATCAGTGGCTGGTGGAGGTCATTTAGTAGGGCTCTGGCAGTGCTCCTCCTGTTCCTCCTTGTACAAAGGAGCAGATAGAAGTCCTGGTGCTGGGTTGTTGTCCTCCTACAGTCCCATAATGTCTCCCGGTATCTCTTCCATGCTCTTGATACTGTGCTGGGAGACACAGCAAACCTCATTGCCTCGGCTCATGAGTGGTGCCAGGTGTCAGCTTAGGAATGTTTTTGTTAGTAAACCGTGTATAGGACACTGATACACACCGTCACTAAGATCCTCTACAATTGTCCTGGAGACCTAAACAATTCTGCAGATCTGTTTTTGATGCCAAACTATTTGTAATAAATCTTGACTAAGAAAGATACCCCAAGAGTACTGGCAAAATGCAAACATGAGCAAAAATCAGCCAAAAAAGGATGAAGACGGGGAAATGGTCTGTGTCCACCTCCTGCAGCACCATTCCTTTGTAGGAGTTGTCTTCCTAATTGCCACTCATTCCCACCTGTTGTCTATTTGTACAACAGAAGGTGAAATTGATTCACAATCAGTGTTACCTCTTAACTGGACAGAGTGATCTCCCAGAAGTGTGACTGACTTTGACTTACATGCTAATGATTATGTGTTCCCTTTATTTTTATTTTTTTAAACAGTGTAGAACTTTTACAGCAGTGGTTTTTAAATGGGGGGGGGTCGCTAGATAATAATAATAAAATAAAAAGAAAATGCGTAGCCTACATTTTTTAAATAAATTTGAGATTTTTACCAGGGCTGTCAAAATTAAACCATTAATGAAGAGATAAATCTTTAAAATTAGCTAATTATTTTTAACACAATAACTAATAAACAACAAAGTTAGTACACATGCCATAATAAAAATCTGAATTTGACATTATCTTCACGAACGGAAGAGGATTCACAGCCACAGTTTGGGGATGCTGCAAGATGACCCATTTGATACATCACACAATTAATCACTAAGTTGTTGCATGGGGTGGGGGTCGGGAACACCAAGGCACCTTATTGTGGGGGTGGTGGCTCAAGAAGTTAAAAAACCCAGCTTTATAGTATGCTATTTGTACACTTCATATGCAGTTGCTCTTACCACTACTAGAGGGATAAAATATGACTAAAATTATGGGTTGTTGCATGCATAAACAAATGGCCAGTGGGGTAATATTTGGAAAGACAGTCTCCTCTGAAGAGACCTGGAAATGATACACATTAGCCATGTTTACATGCACAAAATTTCTTGAATCTAGTTCAATTCTAATCACTCCTGAACACCCTGAAAATATTATTCTGATTATGACATGCGTTTACATCAGGGGTGGTCAAAGTATCTTCTCAAGGGCCACTGTCCAGCAGATTTTGGATGTTTTTTAGTGCAGCACACCTAAATCAGATTAACTGGTAAACAAACTTGGTAGGAACCTGTCAACAAGGTTTAAGAGAGCCCTTTAATTTAAATCAAGTATGTTGGAACAGGAAAATATCTAAAACCTGCAGGACTGCGGAACCTCGAGGACTGGAGTTGGACACCCCTGGTTCACATGCATCACATGTTTGACTGTAATAAATAATTTTGTCTTGTGCAAAATTGTACCACTGTCTGGTTTCCTGAAAACAGCAGTGGAAGAAGAAAAAGTGCATTCTGGTGTAAAAACACACCTTGCATGTGTGTATTTATGGCTGTCTTACTGATTTCAGTTTCTCCCTCCTTAATAATTTTCAATTGTTTGGAATCTCAAGCAATATATATGTATCATATACCCTCCAGATTTGTTTTGGTCCCTCATGTCATCCAGTACTTGTAACTTTTTTTCTTTTTTTCCATAAACATTTTTAGTAAAGCAAACTGTATTTAGTGCACTACAAGCTGTAATATACAGTAAAAGGTAACGTCATATTGACATACAGCTGACATGGGAGGCATGAACAATAAGAATAAACTACACCTGAAAGTCAGACTTTGTGTTTTCATGCATCAGAAAAACAATTGGCATAACTCCCCTGATCGCAATGAATTTTTGATCTGAATGTTTGGATCAGAATCATCTGATTGGTATGTTTATACAAAGCATGTTTATTACAACCACGTTTTAATCTGAATACTTGTGTCCATGTAAACAGGTACAAATCTGGTTGAGTATGAATCTTTAAATTGTTTGATGATTTAATACAAAAACACAGAAAAACAAATGAACAGTGTTTTAACTTTTGGATTATCATGATTTACATTGGACTTTTCTCATCAAACTGTTATTATTTGAGAAATTTATGTGGTAATATTTAATTTCAGGATGTAAAACATTAATTTCTGTGATTTGTTGTGGTACAATGCTGAAATTGTATTAATGTTCATAATGCCCACTGTGTTAGACTGAAGAAATGAGTGACACTGTGATTTACGTTCATTGTCACAAGCTCTAAAAATCCATCCCTAAAATATTGTTTTTTTTTTATTTATAATTAGTTTCCAAATATATGATCCCAGGACAGAAAGTGGCCTAATGCAGTGGGTGATCTACTTCATATCGTTGGGTACATGACAGCTGATGTGCTGTTTTACTGAATGGTTTCCATCTTCAGTTTTCATTTTCAATGTAAACCCACAACTTGTTATTATCATTTTTGATTTTCCGTGTTTAGGAATTTGTGATATCATTTAATGAAGTTATTGCAACAGTAATAAAAAGTACTTACCATGAATCATGTTCTTGTAATTGAACAAGCTCTGACAAAAGTCTTTTCTTGCCTTCTAGATTAGTTTTCTTTTGCTGTCGACAGCTTTTGAGTTAATCTATTTGCTTTAGAAGAGTACAGATTCTCTCTCTCTAAAGCAAAGGAGAAAAAGCTTCTACTCATTTGTGCACAAAAATCTTATGCACCCATCTATCCAAGTTACCTAAAATAGCTTTTCCATCAGCCTAAATGAATATTTAAAATCAGAATTACTGATATGCCCATGTCATGAATAAAACAATATTTTATTTTAGAAGCATTTTATATGACACATATTAGTTTTGCTGGCATCCTTTTGAATAAACAGAATTATTATTTATTACTTTATGCACCAACATGATAAAACAGGGGTGAGTCTTGTGTTCCAAATGACAAGCATGTTCATATTTTACTGAAGTAAAAATAGAAAACAATGTTGTGATCTCACATCCTGTTAAAGCCTTTTAACATTTCTTTGAAAACTAAAAATGACCATTTACAGGACAGGATCAGGGTGAAAATGGGGATATGTATATTTTCTGTCAGACATCATGCAGACTCATATCTTTAAATAAATAATTAAACTTCTGATGTTTTAAAGAAATCACCGGAGAAAATATCAGCGCTAAGTGGCATCAAGAGGAGCAACTGCCACTACATGATGCGGTGTGGATTAGCAGCAGTAAACAGCTCTGTCAGGTGGGTCTAAAATTAGAATAAGACTTAAAAAAGGAAATGTGACAGGGTGTGCCAGATGTGATAAACTGGAATTCAAAAAGTGCTTCCATTAAATATGAGCGGCTACTGTACACCTACTTGGTGATTATTATGTAGAACTAATGGCTGAAGAAAATGAAATCCCATCAGAAATATATTCATATTTATTCTCCTTCTATTTTTGTACATTTGATTTGGGTTTCTTCTCTGGTTTGTTTTAAAGAAACCATCTGCAATACTTTGAAGACCTCCTCAATCCCACCGACACGTCTTCCAACAAGGAAGAGCCTGGGGACCTTGATGTGGATGCTCCCAACTCTGTAGGTCTGTCTTGGTTGACAAGCATCTGCTGCACTGCGTGGACATCGGGAACAGTTCCCGTGGAGACTGGGGTGGTGGTCCCCCTCTTCAAAAAGGAGGACCCGAGGGTGTGCTCCAACTACAGGGGGATCACACTCTTCTGCCTCCCTGGTAAAGTCCATTTATAGGTCCTGACGAGGAGGGTCCGTTGGATAGTTTAACCTTGCATTGAAGGGAACAGTGGACCAGCTCTACACCATCTCCAGGGTCTTGAAGGGGGCATGGGAGTTCACTCAATCAGTCTACATGTGCTTTGTGTACTTGGAAAGGGCGTTCGACCATGCCCCCCGTGGACTCCTGTGGGGGGAGTATGGATTGGCCAAATGCCTTAAGCCCACAGCCTGAACATTGTGACACTTTAGATAAATTGACAGATCTTGTGGTTTTACAAATTCTGTACTCAAATATCATTGAAAGATGTTGTTTATATTTCACGTGAATCTTCACTTTTCCCTGACATGCTTACATTTAAATCCAGCTCCTCTGTCTCTCTGTTACCATGTGTATCTGGCCTGTATAACAACACTTGTTGTTTTCTAGCATCTGGCCCCATCCTTCTTACACATAATGGTATAATCCTTGTCTAACCTCACATGTGATTGATCACATGATGTGTACAAGTAGGATGCTGAGAAGATAGCAAAAGTTAAGTAGTGCATATTTAATGTTAATTCATTTACACTAAACACAGAAACTGAGCCTTCAGTCCATATTCTTCATCATTTACTTGCGTAATTTAGTCTATTTTCAGAGAGCTTATAGATGCATAGCTCGACGTAGCAACTGGTGAAGTTCTACCGGAAACCATGGGGGCAAGGTTCAGCAGTATAGCAGATGTTCAACCAGGGAAAAGAACAAAAATGAAGAAGGTGCACTGTATTTACTGACCTGTATTTTTGCACAGGTCTACTGAAACAGATGCCAGAACAAGGAAAAGAACTCTGAACTCTCAACTGCCCCCTAGTGGATATATTGTCTAACAGCCATACCACTGAAAAGGACACATGGAAGTATGACAACACTGGCGTTTGAAAGGATGTACAGCATTAATGAACTTTTACTCAATTATGTTCTCAAAATATTTCTGCAGGTCTACACACATACCTGCAAAGTATTAAACATCTTCTGTACTCCTACTTTTCTGGACAGCCATTTGGTTCTTTTTAACTTAGCCCTCTATTGTCTTTTAACATGGTTCGTGTAAATTTGTTATTCAGTGTCAAACAAGTAGTAGTAAAAACTTGTGGGGCTTAACTGGGGCAACATCAATGCTATTACTGAGCTTTGTGAACACATTAGAAAGGTAGCCAGACACTGGGATCAAAGCAGGAGCATTACCAGGAGTGTTATTGCAGCTTGCAGCTGACTTTGCTTTGTTTGTTTTTTAGTTTTTTGTTGTTTTTTGTTTCCTCTGAGAATTGTTCACACAGCTTCTCTTTCCATGTAGATTTGCAGGGTGGAACCACTGTGCATATTTGTCTCCAGTGTTTGTTTGCGTATTGCATGTTTGTGGACATTTAAGAAGGACCAGGTGGTAAATGCTGTATTGCTGTTTAGAGTTTGTTCTAGAGCAGCTTAAAATAATCCCAACAGCAAGGTTCAACATTATGATTACCAATCTTAACTAACAATGGGGTAAAAGATGGTTAAAGCTTAAGATTTATGTTAAATTCTCAATTTAAGAAATAGAAATTATCATTATACCTTTTGATGCAAATTCTTTTATCAGGTTCCTTTTACCAACGTGTTTTTCAGGAGCTACTGTATGGAGTATTGTTTTATTTGACAGTGTACTCAGAAAATCTGTACATATCTGGTATCGTCAGTAAACATGTATGATAACCCAACCCAACAGTCAAGTGTTATGTTTTTATAATGCTCTTTTTTCCTTGGGTATATGCACTTTTTTTAACTTGCTAACTCACAATAAAAGCACTCATTAAAAAATATCTATAAAAACGTAATGTATGCCAAGTATAAAGCTAAGGAAATCATACATTGAGACATAGATATTCTGCTTTTATGGTACTATAGAAATAAACTATGGTAAACTGGCAAGCATAAGGAGCTGATCATCATTCCTATAGGTTTGTTAAGTATGTAGCAGAATCATTACTCACAGTGCTGAGTAAATGAGATATATACCATGATATCAGCCTTGTTACACTTTGTCAACTAAATAAAACATATCAATTAGTGTTTCTTTCTCACAAAATTTACAACATGAAACTAAAGTATTTCCAAAATTTCCACCCCATTACTCCTACAGGATCTGCTTCCATGTCACATCGTGGAGAGAAATGAAATACAAAGTCAGCCATCCTGATCCAGATCTTTATTATCTCCACCTTATGTGCTGTCACAAATTTATCTTAGTCGAGGCAGTATCTGATCACAGAACTTTGCCAGAAGTCCAATGAGTTATGATATTGTAGCTGTTGCAGGGATTAGCCTGCTAGGGTAGGTCATTTGCATATTTCCTACCCTGCTTTGTGGTGCCTCTGATCTGTTCTGCACCACGAGTTGAGTTTAAAAATTGTTTAAAAACACTCCCTGCCAGAAAGTAACAAAGTTGTATATTTTCTAGCGAAAAAGATGATATTATACTTCATTCAGCCCATCTCTTGTTACATTATTATTTAGAGATGGGATATTTGGCTCTTTGAAGGAAGCCGGATCTTGAGGAGCTGTTCCTTTCAAAGAGCCATTCAAAAGACTGGCTCGTTCTCACAATATCTTACAAAAGTTCACAATATATAAGAATGACAAACAATCAAAATGTGTACCTATATAAAATCTACTATACAAGATTAAAAAATTATAGGAAAAATATAGATTAAAAAAGGATAAACCTGAGCAGTCATTGCAAATTCTAGTAAATATTTTGGATAGAACTCAGAGTATTTGTTTCCAAACAATACTCTCTGCCCATAGATGCTTCACATGAATGGAGCGTTTCGGACATCAGACTTCTATGATGTCACAAATGTTATTTATTTTATTTTCATGTTACTCAACTGTACGACTTCTTATTTACTTATTTATTCATTCACTCATTTTTAGCTGGAAGGGGGGTGGGGGGGTTGGGCTTGATGTGTGTGTATATATGTGTGTGCGTGTGACTGTGTGAAAGATTTCACTGAGTGTTTTTATTCTTATGTTTTTAATCATGTAAAGAACTTTGTGTTGCCTATGGCATGAAAAGCGCTTTATAAATAAAGTTTGATTTCATTTCATTTGATGAAGGCAGTGTAAAAAAAAATGTATATAAAAAGAAAGGCTCACAAATGAACGGCTCACAGTTGTGAATCGGTTCCCATCGTTCATTTAAAAGAGTCATTCAAAAGAATCGATTTGTTCATGAATGTCACATCTCTATTATTATTAACAGTTAACTGTCTACTCTTACAAGCAAAACAAAAAAGCAAGAAATAGTTATAATAAGCAGACTGTGTGAGCTAGTGATGAGATGTTTCAAAGAACTGGTTCTTCTGATTCACTGCAAAGCATCGGCTCTCAGAGCCGGCTCTTTCGCGCATGGCACATCACTAGTGTCGGCAATAAAAGAAAAATTAGTCTGAAGTCATTGTATCAAGTAGTGATGGCAGAAATGGAAAGTTCAGGACATCAAATTGTTAATAACAATTGTTCCGGAAAATAAATCGATCTTTTGGAATGTTCAGAACACGTTACCACAGTGACATCTGGTGGCCAAAAATGTGATTTGAAAATCTCAGTGTCAATAAACTCAAATGCTTTCATGTGTCTTGGGTCATTTCATGTGTTCTAACTTCTTGTGTTGGTTTGTAGTGATATTTGCATGTAAGTATGTATTACCAGTATTTAACCAATTAGTATTTGTATGTGTTGCTCCTGTGATGTAGCAAGCTTTTCAGAAGTGTCATCAGTACAAACAAAATTTCCAAATTTAACATTTGATGACCCCTTCAGTTCTAATAAGCAGCTATTTTTTGTTGTTTTTCTTTTGTTTTGTTATTTAACTAAAATCTAGGCCTTAAAAAGTTCTCATTTGTTCAACACTTGTCAGTGCCCCTGCCTGGCCCCCTCATTAAAACTTTTCTATATTAAAACTTTTCTGTATATAAATCGTTTCTTATTACCTGTCAACCACCTGGTTAGAGAAGGTTCTGCTTTGATTAGAATTTAGGAACCTGTTCATAATTCCCCTACACCCCTTTAATGGTTCCAAAAAGATAAACCTGCCTATCCAACATCTGCACAGTACCAACAATTCAGAGAAGACACACCCCCCCGTTTAATCGTGACACTCTGAACCTGAGCCATCTGCTGTATTATGACCAGCAGATTTTACAGCTGTGTCACCAGCAAACCTCAACTAATAATGAAAATAATATGAAATAAATGCAAACAAAATGCTGTCTAATTGAAACGGGCTAAAGTTTTGCATAAACACAATAAACACAAGACAGACGATGCTCGGACAGAAAATCCGATCAGCTGATCACCAACAGTCATGTCATGTTTCAAGGAGCAAAAGGATCGGGAGGAGGAGAGGAGCACAGAGGCACAGAAAAACTGGAGCAACATTTGCACAAAAGTTCATAAAAGAAAACAGCAAACAAGTGTGGGTGTAAACAGTGTTGTCAACTTGGTGACTTTCTCTCTAAATCTGGCTACTTTCCAAACTCTCTTGGTGACCTTTTTTTGTCAGCAAGTAGCAACAAATCTAGAGTCTTTTACTGTCGTTATTGGATACTTTTCTGGTGTTTTGGAGACTCTTCGAAAGCACATAATGTTCTGCAGTTACTGTCGTGAACGAGCAGCGTGTGCTGCAGGAGCCCCTCCCCGTTCCAAAGCTCTCACACAGGCGGTCAGTCGCACAGTAGCTCGGGCCGAGGCTGCGGTCAGAGCAGCAGAGAGGAGACCCACACTTACACACTGAAAATTAATTGCGCAAAGGTGCCACTGATCCTGCCCTGGCTTACAGAGCGGGATGTAAATGTTTTTTCAGCTGTCACACTAAAATAAATAATTGCAGTGAATAAGTCCAGTGAACACTGTTACATGGCTGAAGTTTTATACTCTATGTACAGTGATCCTCAGAACATCTTGTATCTGACTTATTTGAAGTCAGTGCTTGGTGAGGTACAGTTGGCCATCATGGCTTTTGAGGGTGAGCAGGTAGATCCTCTTAAACTTCTTGACAGCTTGGTTAGCCTGATAAAGTCTGTGAGTAGCAGGGTGCTGAATCCAATGGCAAATATTGATGTGCTCAAAGAGCCAATTGATGGATACATCAGTCCCAGGCCGTACCTTGGTTACCTTTTTGAGTCAAAGGCAGCTGAGATCCACCTTGCACCTGAGAAGAAGAACAATGTTCGAAAGCGGTGTGTAGCCTTCACCATCTCCCTCACTAACGAGTTGAGGGTGAGACTGCTGGAAAACATCGAAGCATTGCAGTACATGTCAGTTTTCAATGTAGAAACTCTAAAGCACAATAAGAGCCAGGGACAAATAGAAAAAATAGCCAATCTCATTGGCTACTTTCCTGTAGAGATAGACAAGATTGTCTAGCAATGGCGTGCCATCCATCTCAGTAAGTGGAATGAAACAAAAAAGACACCGGGCTTCTGGAGTGAAATTTAGAAGTTCAGGGATGCAGCTGATATCAACCCGTTTCAGGAACTTGCCATGGCTGCTGTGTCTGTGTTGTCCTTGCCACACTCAAATGCTGAAGTTGAGAGATTATTCAGCCAGATGAGTGTGGTAAAAAGCACAACTTAGAAATCGAATGTCTTTGCAGACCCTTAAATCTGTCCTGTATGTCTGATATGGTCTCAAGTTGTCTGGTAAGGCTTGCTTTGAGTACAAGCTGCCTGATGAAGTTTTGCAGCTTTTTGGAACATCAGCTGCTTACTCATTCAAAACTGCTCCCTCAGTTGCTGAACCTGGCATAGAAAGCCTTGGCCAAAATGAAGATGACCTACTCTTTCTGTGAGCCAGCACAGCAGGGGGGTCTGAAAACTGTCTATCCCAAAAATAGATAAGAATGTTATATTTCTGACAAAAAATTTTCATAATTTAACTGTGACTCGTTGTAGGCTTCTAAGTGGAGCATACGGTTAGAAACTAAACTAAAAGTAAGAAAACTAAAAAAAAAAAAAAGACCTAAGTAACTCTGACAAAGTCTCTCTTTTGTGTCACTTTGCCGGTCCCAAGCCCGGATAAAGGAGGGGGGTTAGACATAGAGCTAGCACTTCCACGCAACTTAGCAGTCCTTTGGTTAAATTTGATATTCTTAACATTTAACAAAAAAGGACAAAATTGATTTATGTAATGTGGATCTCGACAAAGGTTATCAAAGCTTATTTTTAAAAGACAACAAAAAAAAACAAAAAAAAAACAAACCAAGAATCAACAGAAAAAAATATTTGTAGTTCAAAACATATTTAGGGTTTTTTTGACTCACCTTTTGTCTCTCCTCGATGTTATTTCTTTCTCTTACAATGGCCATTACATGCAAATGGCAAATGATGCAATTTAGGCGATGACATCATTTAGCGACTTCTAGCACCTTTCTGGACAGCCAATAGCTACTTAGTTGGCAACAGAGGGTGTAAAACACCCGCATCCCCCACAGGTGCAATGCCAATGGAGTACAGTATGGCTTCAGTTAAACTGCATTGGTGACTGATCAGAAACAAGTGTTTCCTGACTCTACAGTTATGACTCTAGTCTGGAATGATATACATCATTCACATGTCAGGAATCTTAGCTTTCCAGTGGTGTATAACGTGTGTAGGTACTATGAAGGTGGACTGAGTAAAAAACATATTTGTTAACTAATAACAACAATGAAGATTTCTCTAATTAGTACTGAGGTGCTGGTTATTAGCTCAATGAAATCAGCCTTTATTCTTTGATCCTGAATCTGTGTTTGTTCATGTAAAATGGGTGGAATTCACAGCAAATGACCAATCACAATCTTGAATTTCTCACAAGTTGAAAAGCAACATGGCTGCTGCAGCCAAAGCAGGAAGAAAAGATGATAAACAAAGTCGGCTTTAAGAAAAGACATGTTAATGAACCAATCAGTATCACTGCCACACTGAAGTGCAAGGCGTCTAATGAATGTGTTGCAGATGTGATCTTGAGGCGCATGATAAAAATGAATCAATCTTAATTTGTACGGATGCAACAATGGCTGTATGGATTCATCTTTCTACTTAATAAAGTAGAAACATGAATGTGATTCAAATTATTTTTTGTTATCCTGGACTCCTCCTCTCACCCTCTGCACAGAACTCTGAGCAGGCAGAGGAGTGTGTTCAGCCCCAGACTACTGTCCCTGACCTGCTCCACCAACAGACTCAAAAACTCTTTCGTACCCCGGGCCATCCGGCTGTACAACATCTCTCTGAGGGCGCAGGGGTCACAACCACTACCATAGTCTGAATAGTTTTTATGGACATGTGCCTTTTTCTCATTTGGAAGCACACTTGCTCTTATCCTATTCTGTAAACACTGTCTCAGCAGTTTTTGCACATCCTGCACTTTTTCACTCATGCACCTTGTTTGGCTACCACCGTCAACATATGTACATACTTGATCACCTGTACAGTATATATGTACATAGACCATAATAATGGTCTTCTTTATCTACCGTTGCCTCTATTTAATTTTAAATTAGTCTAGGTATGCTTAAGTACTAACCCCTAATGTCAAGTACTAACCTTTGATGTATGTATGTGCTACTGGATGCTTGAATTTCCCTCGGGATCAATAAAGTATCTATCTATCTATCTATCTATCTATCTATCTATCTATCTATCTATCTGTCTGTCTGTCTGTCTGTCTGTCTGTCTGTCTGTCTGTCTGTCTGTCTATCTATCTATCTATCTATCTATCTATCTATCTATCTATCTATCTATCTATCTATCCGGACTTTAGTAGAAAAAGTATTTAAGGTGTGATTTAACCTCATTTCTAACATGCCTGTCCATAAATATGATTATGAACGTATAAACATTTGATACAGTTTCACAAGTTTAATCCTGCGCACAAACATACACAGCAGGAGAAGACGGCAGGAAATATATGACAGCCAGTAATTAGTGTTAAAAAGAAAAGGAATTAATGCTATTTTCAAGTATATAATAGTCCGGAGGAACAAATTTTGGACATTTCATATACAGATGAATATCAGTGAGAGTCCAACAGCACAGTCGCTGTTTGACTTTCTAAGGAGTCACAGTCACTCTGTCATTGTTCAGCCACCACTTTCTTTTATTATTCTTTTATTTTCTAAGGAAACTGATTGGTCAGGAGTTGGTACTGTTCCACGTGCTGATCTCCCATCACAAAAACGGTTCCCAGCACACTTTACCATGGTAACACAACCCAGATTTGAATCTATAGATGGATGGATGAATAGATAGATAGATAGATAGATAAATAGATAGATAGATAGATAGATAGACAGACAGACAGACAGATAGATAGACAGACAGAGAAAAGTGTTCCTTATGTCTTCAGTTCAATACCAAAGTTGTCTTATAAGTATGACTAAGATGCTTGCAGGTTTGACAATGTCTCAGAATTTGGGAAGAGAAAGTGTCACACAGAAATATTATGCTGATGAAACAGGTTGGATGTTTTTGTAACACTTGAAACAATACCTCCAGAAAGTTGGTCCACAAACAGGGAAACACAGGTGTGGACTCATATTAAGGCAAAAAAAAAAAAAAAAAAAAAAAAAAAGCCAACAAAAGGCCACTGGTGCTCACCTTTGGAGCAGGTTGATGTTAGCAATTATTGGAGAGCACCTGGGCCCACATAACACTTTTCGATTGGTCGAGTAAATTTAGGTAAACATGTAGCAGTCAGGTGTGAGGTCTGTAAGGTAAAGGGGAGTTTTACAAATCATAAACATTGTCAGCGGGAAAATTTTAATTTCTTATACAAATGCTTTATTGTTTATTTAGTTTTTTTTATTACATTATAGTTACATTTCCTTTTATTTCAGAATTCATTTGATCAATATTGTAATTTCAGGTCAAAGTAACCTAAGTTACAACCAATGGTCCAAACTAAAAACAAACAACAAAAAAAAAAAGCATCAAACCATTATTTTCTAATTCATTGTATCGGTTATCGTAAACAGAGGGAACAATTCCAACATTTACAGCTAAGTTTTCTAACATCTTGAATATTTAAAGCTTTTTCATTAAATCAGACTTTCAGAGACAGAGATTCAGGCAGTTTTGGAGTTGATTGTTTTTATGAATTCAGTGTAAGTTTGGTAAAACTCTTTCTTTTTTGAAGGGTATGGGTCTGTTGGTCTGAAAAATGCCTTCATAAAAAAAAATGTGCCAGTGATCAAGTTCACGGGAAGAATAGACTGTGTCAAAGACATCACCGTAATCCAGCATAGACATAAATGTGGCAGCAATAATTTTTCTCTCTGGCCTCAAAGGAAAGATAATACTTGATGCCAAAGACAATGTAGTCTCAACTTTATGGTTTTAATGTTTTGTTGTATATGAGGTGACAAAGCACGGGTCATCAATTAGAATTCCTGTGTATTTGTACTTAGATGCAGTCAGTCTCACAACCACGCAAACAACTGTAAGGTTGATAACATCCACACAAGATGAGAACTGTCAACAAGCACAGTGATGCGAGCAGATGTTGGTGGCTGGTAAATGCACATAAACTATAAATCATATTTGTCATAATGTCAGTCTCTTAATAATAGACGATAAAAAAAGATAGAAAAAATGGAAATTATGTCATATTAATACTACGATTTTCAGCAGATTAAAATCATCATCCATCCAGTTGATCAAGTACAACAGAATTTAATTTCAGTGGTTTAATTCATGTAAAAGCCAAATATTATTTGCTGTTTTGAAGGAGTGTGTAAAACTTGTTTCATCTCAAATTTCACTGTAAAGTGGCAATAAAGTAGTGTTAACCCAACTTTAGTTACTAACATAACATAACACTTGTTATCCATCTTTTTACAAGTAACAATTAAATTTCCTCTAATAATTCTTTCTTTCACTTAAAAAAAGGATATCATCTTTTTAATTGAAACATTTATTCATTTTAGATAACAGTGCAAAATAACTTACATAAATCCACATTGTAATCCAAGAAATCGCACTGTAATCTGTAAATTAATAATGTAATAAGCATATTATTATAAATAGATGATTTAAAATTTATTGATTTCTTTACACCACTTGCTTTTGTTAAAATTCTGAAATGATGTGCTAATATTACTTGTTATTCCTGCATTGCTTGAAGCCAGTGAGGTGATAAGAAATTTGCTCAGCAGCTTAGTTTGACATCTCGAACCTAAATGAGGAAAAACCACCAGTTTTACCTCACCAGCTAATGTGACAGTGGGGATTATCACCAATTCGGCAACTCCCTACACTAATGATGTCAGTGGGTGAGAGTGGGTGGTTATGCTTGTTAAAAAAATCTGTTTCATGAAGATAAATTGCAGTTACCTTGTTAGTTGTTAATCTTTGACATTAACTGTCAGTTTACATGTGAGAGATGTAAAGACATTGTCCTAAATCCACCATGAATTCACACTGATCCCTTTTAGTGTCACACATGAATTGTTCATTCCACAATGTCTGGTAATACTCGGTGAGTAGTTATTTCAAGGAGGCTGTTCTAGCGTCTGTAGCCTTAGAACGAGCCTGTTGAGCGACAAGCAGGAGCATCGAGTTAGAGCGTCTCAGAACTTGTAAGGACATGTCCTTACTAATATCCAGGAACTCCTGAGTAGTCCCTGTTATTTTTTAAATGCACAGAACAGTTGAGAGATCAGTGCTCTCTGTCTGTAACATTGCAGCTATAAGCCCTGCCGTAAAACCAATTTCAGCTGTTCTGATTGACTCTGCTCTTTGTTTCTTGATGACCTGAATGGCTATCCCTGCTGTTACTCACCCTGTTGAAAGAACTAGCTAGCACTTCTGGCTAGCACTAACGGTCCACTTCAGGAACCAAAAAAAAAAAAAAAAAAAGAAAGAAAGGAGGATATCAGGAGTTTTTTTTAGAGTGAGTCAATGTAAAAATTTAAAGCACAAAGGAACAATCTGCTAACAAGTCATTGTGGTAATAACTGTCATTAAGTAAGAAAACTTGTATACTTAACATGAGTCAATGTGTTATTTTGTCAGGTGAGATAATCAAAGCTGGCAGCTAGTTCAGAGAGAGGAGACGCTGAGACGGAGGCTAGAAGCAGGCCAGGGCAGCCCAGAGACCCGGGCGTTCAGCAGCAATCCCGAAGCATGAACCCAAGCCACCCCACCACAAAGATGACCCCAGACCTACCCAGAGGGGCTGTAGAGGACAGGCCCAGACAGAGCCCCCCCCCCAGTCACGTGCCACAGGCCCTGGCGGGCCAAGATCCACAGCTGCCAACCTCATCAGGCACCAGCCATCCAAGGCAGCCAGAGCGAAAGGCCCCGAGCCCCAAGAGCCCAGAGCAGCCGTCCCCCACGACCAGGACACACAGCAACCACAGCCAACGAGCTGCCACCACCCCCAGAAGGCACCCACCCACCACATGCCTAGAGGGGGAAGGAGAGGAGGGGGAGGAGAACAGTGAGAGATCCACGGCCCACAAGTGCATGCGATCCCTCCCCTCCCCACATCAAGGTTATAATAGCTTTGGATTTTTTATTAGTTTTATTTTTCTTTTCGTTTTGACTTTTTCTTTTCAAATTCAATTAGTTTTAATTAGTTTTTAGAGCAAATTTTCTAGTTTTTATTAGTTTTCGTTTTTTAAAAAAGCTTAGTTTTAGTTTAGTTTCTATTAGTTTTAGTGTTAGTTTTAGTTTTTTGTTTGTTTTTTCTAAATTAGAGTATTTGCCAAGTGCAAAATTCTAAATAATCAGAATAAGCACTGTATAATAAAAACTTAAGGTACACTTTTTAAAAACTGTATCAGGAGGAAACATGAACAGCCAACGACAAATCAAATACAACAGCCCATAAGATAGTAGCCTTAAGTAAAAATATGTGTGCAATGCTGCTTCTGAGATAGTGTGCTAGGTAAAAATCAACATAACCAACATACTAAAGACACACAACGACATAACATGAATCCATTCAAGAGACAGTTTACACTTCTTGGTAGCCAGGAGTCTAAAGAAGATAAATCTGACTAATCATGAACAACCTGAAAAATCCAACAATCTCTAGACCAGAGCTTTAATTCGTTCATTGAAACAATTAATAATTAACTAGATAAAGAACTGCACTAAAGGTGCACCAACTTTAAAAACAAATCACTGCAGCTGGTTATCAGTACAGGACCTCACATGTTATACTGAACATGATAAAGCTGTGAATATTTTACACACTGAAAATGAACGTGTTTGGTAGAACATAGAGCCAGCAGCTGCTTAAGATACTCGTCTAATTCAGCTGGATGCTGATGTGCTTTTCTTTTCAGAATTAGAAGTTTAGTCTCCCAGAAAGACCAAGAGAAACTCATCCATGCATTCATCTCCAGTAGGCTGGATTACTGTAATCGTCTTTAACAGGACTTCTTAAAAAGAGCACTAAACATCTGCAGCTCATCCAAAACGCTGCTGTTAGAGTTTTAACCAGGACTAAGAGATCTGAACACATCACACCAGTTTTAACATCTTTACACTGGCTTCCTGTCAGTCAAAGAATAGATTTTAAAACCCTTCTAATTGTTTACAAATCCCAGAATGGTTTAGGCCCAGAATCCATCTGTGATATGTTCAGAGAATATAAACCTAGCAGAGCTCTTAGATCCAAAGACTCTGGTCAACTAGTCCAGACCAGAGTCCAGACCAGAGTCCAGACTAAACATGGAGAAGCAGCATTTAGCTGTTATGCTGCAAACAAGTGGAACAAACTGCCCATGGAGATTAAACTTTCACCAAATGTAGACGTTTTTAAATCCAGGTTAAAACATTTCTTTTTTCATGCGCCTATGCATGAAGTCTGCACAGAAACTTTTTAAGTTATCTTGCTTTGAATCATTTTAATGTAATTTATGATTTTATTGTAATTCTTGCTGTATGTTGATGTCTTTTATTATTTCTTAATATCTGTAATGCTTTTGTTTTATGTAAAGCACTTTGATTTGTCCTGTACATGAAATGTGCTGTACATATAAACTGCCTTGCCTTCTATCCTAAACATACATAACCTGCTGTCCAACATTGTAAACAAAAACGAGTTTAAGCCTCTCAAATTCAGCTTTTCAAGATTTTGTGGGTGACTGTGTGTGTAGGTCTGTTTGCACGTGTGTGTGTGTGTGTGTGTGTCTTTATCACAATGAGGGGACCACAACCTGACAGCACACTCAGTGTGTGGACCAAAATTTTTGTGGGGACCAAAAAGCTGGTCCCCACAAAAATACCATTAAATTCAATGAAAATATGACCAGGGGAATGTCCTGTCAAGTTTTTAGGGGTTTCCCCACACCTCACAAAAACCAACACTTTGTGCTTAAGTGTGTGTTCATGATGTCACTCAGTATCGGCACCTAGAGGTAAGATAGGGTCCTGCAGGAACACACAGAAACACACACATTCATTGTTTAGTGACATTATAGGGACATGTTTCTAGACCCATTTTTTTTGTATTACTTTAATGTTTTATATCTTTTTTTTTTCAAAAATTTGGACAAATGTTCACCCTGAACTAACGATGAACTGATTGGTGGTTAAAAATGATGAATCAAATGAATGAAAAATACTTTATTAATCCCAAAGGGAAATTCAATATTGTAGTAGTAGTAATTTTTTTTTTTATTTTTTTATTTTTATTTTTATTTTTATTTATTTTTTTTTTTTAAACAATCACATTAATTAATTAAGGGCTTTGTTCTTCAGCCTGATAGCTGCTGGAAGGAAGGATCTTCTGTATCTCTCTGTCTTGCATCGGACTTGAACAAGCCTCCCACTGAACACACTCTGTTGTTTCGTCACGGCGTTGTGTAGAGGGTGTGAAGGATCTTCCATTATCTTCATCAGCTTGTACAGAATTCTTTTTTTGATGATCAACTCCAGCGGCTCCAGAGTTACTCCAAGCACAGAACCAGCTTTCTTGATCAGTTTGTTAATTCTTTTCAAGTCTCTGGTTCTGATGCCGCTGCCCCAGCAGATTGCTGCAAAGCTGATTGCACTTTCAACAACAGACCTGTAGAACATTTGCAACATTTTGGTGCAGACGTTAAAAGATCTCAGCTTCCTTAAGAAGTAGAGTCTGCTCTGACCTTTCTTGTGAATGTACTCAGTGTTGCTTTTCCACTCAAGTCTGTTGTCCAGCTGAACTCCAAGGTACTTGTATTCCTCCACCACCTCCACCTCCTCTCCCATGATGGAAACACTTCTATGTGTGTTCTTGTTCCTCCTGAAGTCAACAATCATCTCCTTTGTTTTCTTGGTATTCAAGATGAGATGATTGTCACCGCACCATTTCACAAACTGACCGACCAGTTCTCTGTACTCTGCTTCTTGTCCATCACTGATACACCCAACAACTGCTGAGTCATCAGAGTATTTCTGCAGATGACAGAACTCAGAGTTGTACTGGAAGTCTGAGGTGTACAGCGTGAATAGAAATGGTGAAAGTACAGTCCCTTGTGGTGTTCCAGTGCAGCTGACCACCATCTCAGACACACAACCTTTCAGTCTCACAAACTGTGGTCTGTTTGTGAGGTAGTCGTAAATCCAGGTGGTTGTGGAGGGATCCACCTGGAATTTCTGCAGCTTCTCACACAGCAGAG
Source organism: Melanotaenia boesemani (assembly GCF_017639745.1). NCBI lineage: Eukaryota > Metazoa > Chordata > Actinopteri > Atheriniformes > Melanotaeniidae > Melanotaenia > Melanotaenia boesemani. The sequence goes on from NC_055693.1 coordinate 28,642,041, forward strand.
CAGGCTGAATCGTATTAAAAGCACTTGAGAAATCAAAGAACATGACCCTCAAAGTGCTGCCTGACTGGTCCAGATGAGAGTGGGCTCTCTGAAGCAGGTATATGATGGCATCTTCAACCCCAAGCCCATTACGGTATGCAAACTGTAATGGGTCCTGAAAGGTGTTCACCTGCTTGCTGAGGTGAGCCAGTAAGAGTCTCTCCAGGACTTTCATGACGTGAGATGTCAGGGCGACTGGTCTGTAGTCTTTTGGTTCAGCTGGTTGTGGTTTTTTAGGCACTGGAACAAGGCAGGATGTTTTCCACAGCACCGGGATTCTTCTCTGGCTCAGGCTGGTGTTGAACAGGTGCTGGAGAATCGGACATAGCTGTTTTGAGCAGGTCTTGAGAACTCTGGGACTGACACCATCTGGACCTGCAGCCTTGTTCTGGTTCAGTTTCACCAGTTGTTGCATGACTTGGTTACAGGAGACAGACAGAGTGGAGGTGGAGGCAGAGGAGGTTTCAGGAAGTCCTGATGTGGAGGGAGATGAGGTTGTGTCCAGGTCCTTGACTGAGCTGCAGGGTGACAGAGTGGAGGTGTGACAGGAAAGCTGTGGGCTCATGGAGGGTGTGTGGCTAGTTGGGGTTGAAGCAGGAGGTGAGCTAAACCTATTGAAGAACATGTTCAGTTCATTCGCTCTGTCCAGACCTCCATCAGTCTGATCCTCCTTTATCCCGAAGCCAGTGATCTTCTTCATTCCTGACCACACATCCCTCACATTGTTTTTCTGAAGCTTACTTTCCAACTTCTTCCTGTAGTCCTCCTTGCACTTCTTCATTTGTGTTTTAAGTTGTTTTTGTGTGGACTTCAATAACTCCCTGTCTCCATCCCTAAAAGCTTTCTTTTTGATGTTCAGCAGCTTTTTCAGGTCACTGGTGATCCAGGGTTTGTTATTGGGGAAGCACCTCACTGTTCTTGTTGGAACGGTGCTGTCCACACAGAAGTTAATATAATCTGTCACACACTCAGTCAAGGCATTGATGTCATCTCCATGAGGTTCACATAGGACGTTCCAGTCTGTAGCCTCGAAGCATCCTCTCAGAGCATCTTCAGCTTCATTAGACCAGGTTCTAATAGCCTTTCTAATGACTGGTTGTTGCTGAACGATGGGCTTGTAGGAGGAGGAGAGAAGAACTAGGTTATGGTCTGATCTTCCTAAAGGTGGCAGGGCAAAGGAGCTGTATGCATTTTTAATATTTGCATAAAATAAGTCCAACGTTTTGTTTTCTCTGGTGGAGCAGCTGACAAACTGTTGGAAAGTTGGTAGAGTTGCAGAGAGGGAGATGTTGTTAAAATCTCCAGAGATCGCCACAAATGCGTTTGGATGTTGTGTTTGAAGCCTGGCCACTACAGAGTTAATGACATCACAGGCTGCGTCTGGAGCGGTACCAGGTAATATATATACCGCTACCAGAATAACGCATGTGAACTCTCTGGGTAAATAATACGGGCGGAGACTCACAGCTAGCAGTTCAATGTCTCTTTTGCAGATCTTCTCTTTAACAGTGACATGTTCAGGATGACACCAGCGCTGGTTTACCAGCACCGCAATTCCACCTCCCTTCAGCTTCCCGCTGAGTTGTTTATTGCGGTCTGCACGGACCGTCCTGAAGCTGTGTACAGACGCATTACAGTCTGGGATGTGTTCATGCAGCCATGTCTCGGTGAAGCACATAATACTGCACTCTCTGTATTCTTTAAGAGACCTGGTTAGCACCTGAAGTTCATCAATTTTGTTAACTAGCGATCTCACGTTTCCCATAACAACCGTTGGAAGAAACGGTTTGAATCGCCACCGTTTTTCTCTCTGCCTCGCTCCTGCCCTGCATCCTCTTCTCTTTCTTTTCAACTCCGTTGGGATTTGAAGTGTTGTTTCACTGATAATCTTGAGTTTGGAGAGTTTTATCAGTTGATCCCGATGGTAAACAAGTCTTGTTGCCATGTAGACTCACAATAACAAGTCTTGCAAAAAAGAAAAAATATTCAGAAAAATCTCCCGTATAGCACAGCCTCTGACCAGCGCGAAAAATCTACCGAACAGACACAGATTGACAGCTGATGTCTTAAAAAAGACGGCTATATTGCAAAAAATCACAAGTTAAAAACAGAGCTACTACAATTGCTGCTGCCACCTAGCGGCGCATTCTAGATTCGATAAATGTAAATGAAGGTCAGTCTGACCTTCACATCTTCTATCATACACATTTCATTACATAATGTACAAAAACACTAAATACCACATTTCCACTGTTCATTCATCAGGTAACTGAACTGATTAAGCTCTCCAAACTCAAGATAAACAGCAAAGTAACACACCAAATTCTATAAGAGGGGGGGGGACTCTAACCCAGTTGTTAGATTCTGCTAACGGTTCCGCTAACATCTGATACATTTGCGTGATGGCATCGCGGGTACGTACACGCTCTATATTTTGGCTCAAGATAGTTCAAACATGGTGAAACAGTCTAAAGCATGGGTTTATTTACCTAAAAAAGACAATGATAGGAGAAGTTGCAACACTTGTATTGCTCTGATCACCTCAAAGGGTGGAAATACTTCTCTTCATCTCCGGTAAGTTTAAACACCATTAAGGAAGGAACTGCAGCGGGCAGGTAAGTGACGGGTGGCAGGTAAGTGACGCTAATGCTGTAGGTGACGTAGTTCCGGGGGAGACGGCAGATTCAAACTAGGCGCGCCCAAACATTTCTACTTTCATTCGATTGTATTTTGTGCCAACTTAATCAAAATATTCTTTAAAGTAGGACTATAGTGTCTTTAAAAGGTACACTCTGGAGCACAGCGGGGAGGATTTGGCCAGCCTGACAGATTTTATAGATCGTTGTTACGACAGAATCATCATGGGGAAACCAAACAACACCTCCACCCCCTCCACCTCATCCAAGTCCAAGAGACAGCGAAATGAGGATTCACCTGGAGCTATTTCACCAACGGGGAACGACTCAACAGATGTTCTGATCTCCATAGATAAGAAACTCAGTAGTTTTGATGCGCGTTTGAGTCTGGTAGAAATTCTCCACAAGGAGTTCCAGGCGCTACGTGAATCATTAGAATTCAGCCAGAAGCAGGTGGAAAGCCTGGCTGCAGAAAATGCCGGTCTCAGAGAGACGGTAAAATCCCTCACCGAGGGCTTGACCCGTCTCTCAGATGAAAATAAGAAGATTAAGGAAACGGTGATCGATCTGCAGGCGCGGAGCATGAGAGAGAACCTGGTGTTTGCAGGGATTCCAGAGCAGACGGAGGAGGACCCCGAGACCACGGTGAAAAACTTCATCAAAACCCACCTGAAGCTCCCGGAGGAAACGGTGAAAAACATCTCCTTTCACAGAGTCCATCGGCTCGGCGGGAGGAAACCCGGGTCCAGCAGACCAAGACCCATAGTAGCGAAGTTCGTCAGCTTCTAACAGAAGGAGCAGGTGAAGAATCAGGGCCGCGAACTGAAGGGGACCAACTTCGGAGTAAACGACCAATATCCGAGAGAGATTCTGGACCGACGGAGAGTCCTGTTTCCCATCAGGAGGAAAAAGATCGCCGATGGCGCTCGCGCTGTCATCGCGGTGGATAAATTGTTTATTAATGGACAACTGTACCGCGACCCGGACATCACTCCGTGGCTCTTCTAATCCCAGGTGCTGTAAGTCAATCTCTCCAAATGATCACTCTTAACTCGCCATTACAGATCACTGACAGTAGAACACACTGCTCGTCTCACCACAGCCTCTACACCTAGATCGATGTATTTTTTTCTGTTTTACCACTCTTCTCACTTTTCACTTTTCACTATCTTTCTATTTCACGTCTTCACTGTTAATTGTAATCCAGCTCGTAATATCAGCAGTGCACGCAGCCGGTCGAACACCGTCAGGACGCACAGCCGCACCATACATGATACATATAAACACTCGCGTTTTATGTATGAGAGAACACGCATTAAGGTAGACTACATATACGGACATTTAACATACGGACAAACGCGCGCAATCAGGCTGCATGCAAACACGCGCGAACACGCAAGAGGGGCGCACAAAGACACACGCGTCAGTAACACGCATGAAGCATTAAACCGTTCACAATAACCATGTTAAAAATCGTCTGTTGGAATGTACATGGAGCCGGTTCCAGGGAGAAGAGGTTGAAGATCTTTAATAAATTACAGGAGCTGCAGGCTGACATTGTCTTACTACAAGAGACTCATTTAACAAACTCAACCATAGATCTTCTTCAAACAGCTCAGTTTCCTCATGTTTACTCAGCTTGTTATAATTCTAGGCAGAGAGGAGTAGCTACTCTTATTAATAAGAGACTAAATTTTGACATAGATAGCACAGTAGTGGATCCGGAAGGCAGATTTCTGATAACTTTATTATCTATTTGTAATATCAAATTATGTATTACCAATGTGTACGGCCCCAATGCAGATGATCCCTCCTTTTTCCACTCCCTGTTTACTACACTCCAGAATTATTCAGATAACAGAATAGTGCTAGCTGGTGATTTTAATGTAGTCTTGACTGAACAAGATCGCTGCAGCACATCAGGTAGTCATCGAGTCTGGCAGTCGTCAGAAACTATCAAACAGTACATGAAGGATTTTGGTCTTTGCGATGCTTGGCGCTCTCACCATCCTAAACTAAGAGAATACACCTTCTTCTCTTCAGTTCACCACTCCTTCTCTAGAATAGATTATATTTTAAATAGTAACTCACTAATGGGCGACATTTCAGAGACTCAGATACATCCAATCAGCATCAGCGATCACGCACCAGTTTCATTCAGTCTGAGAATCAAAAATAATAAACCGATTGGTAAAAGCTGGAGATTTAACACCTCTTTATTGAAAGATCCTGAGTTTATTGATTATTTTAAAAAAGAATGGTCAATTTATATAGAAAAAAATGACATGCCTGAAACTTCAGCGTGTCTCCTTTGGGAAGCAGGAAAAGCAGTAATGCGAGGGAAAATAATTTCCTTCTCCTCACATAAGAAGAAGAAGGAAACAGCAAGAGTTTTAGAATTAGAACTCAGGATTAAATCATTGGAGGAGGCTTACCGCATTTCCCCCGAAGAGCACACAATGAATAATATAAGGAAAACTAAATTGCAGCTTAAAGAAATTATAGATAAAAAAACACAGTTTTTAGTGCAAAGACTTCGCTTGGAGAACTTTGAACATAGTAACAAATCTGGAAAGTTTTTAGCAAATCAACTAAAAACAAACAAGGAGAAAACAACAATCTCCTCTGTTAAAGATCAAGACGGAAACATCAGCCATGACCCAGACAAGATAAATGACACGTTTAGAAGCTTCTATAAAACATTATATGAATCACAGATTAATCCAACAGATGAACATATTGAACAATTTTTAAACAACATTAATCTACCAAAACTAAAAAATGAAAATAAAATAAATTTAGATGCACCTATTACTGTAGATGAACTCCACGAAGCTCTCCAACATATGCCCAACAATAAAGCCCCGGGTCCAGATGGTTACTCAGCAGAATTTTACAAGGAATTCTGGACAACGCTAGCTCCTACATTTTATAATATGTTGTTAGAAATACAGGAAAAACAAAAAATATCGCAAAATATGAACTTAGCTAATATAACACTATTGCTAAAACCAGGCAAAGACCCCACACTTCCATCCAGTTACCGTCCCATATCTTTAATAAATGTAGACCTGAAAATAATTAGTAAAGCTCTTGCCAGAAGGATAGAAAAAATAACCCCTCTTATAATACATCCGGACCAGACAGGTTTTATAAAAGGTCGACATTCATCTACTAACACGCGTAGACTAATTAACCTCATAGATTACTCTATTTTACATAATCTAGAATCCACAATCATTTCTCTAGATGCAGAAAAAGCCTTTGACAGGGTAAACTGGAAGTTTCTATTTGCAACACTAGACAAATTTGGGTTTGGACCTGCTTTCATAGAGTGGATTAAAATATTATATTATAACCCAAATGCATGTGTGAAAACCAACGATCAAACTTCTCCAAGCTTCCGCTTACAGAGAGGCACCAGACAGGGCTGCCCACTCTCCCCCTCACTTTTTGCCATATTCATAGAGCCGTTAGCGGCTGCTATTAGAAAAAATATAGAAATTAAAGGAATCCAGGGCAAAAATATAGAACATAAAATAAGTCTTTATGCAGATGATGTATTACTCTTCCTTCAGAACTCACAAACATCACTCTCTGAGACAATCACAGTTATTAATAAGTTCTCATCAATATCTGATTATTCTATTAACTGGTCTAAGACTACAGCCATGTCCATCAACTGTGACCTACAAAACATCCCTAATATCAAAATACAGACAGGAAACATTAGATATTTAGGTATAAATATTTCCCCCAGATTATCAGATTTAAGAAAATTAAACTATGTTCAGCTACTAAAAACAATAGAAGATGATCTCTTACGGTGGAGGCGCTTACCCATCTCACTAATGGGGAGAGTTGCCACCATTAAGATGATGATTCTACCTAAAGTTAATTATTTATTTTCAATGATACCCACTAAACCCTCCACCAGTTGGTTTAAATCTCTGGACTCTTTCATATCCAAGTTTCTTTGGAAAAACAAGCCGTCACGTATCAGTCTTAAAACCTTACAGCAGACTAAAGATAGAGGAGGACTGGATCTACCAAACTTTAATCACTACTTTATAGCTAACAGGCTGCAGTACATCTCAAAGTGGCTCAAACCCAGTTATCTGGATGAGCCGTGGCTAGATGGGGAGCAGGCTTTGTGTGAGGACTTAGTCATCTCTGACCTGCCGTTCATCAGCTCAACCATTAAACCATATAAGTGCTTTAAAAGCCTTAACATCCGTTTTTCCTTAATGGCTTGGTGGGAATTCTGTAAGATAACCAGATCTTCCCTCTTTCCATGTAGACTTACACCCATCTGGAACAACCCTGACATCCTGCAGAACAAAAAGATGATAAACTTCACTCAATGGAAGACTAAAGGAATACAACAGTTAGGACAGATAATAGAAAATGGAAACTTTGTATCTTTCAACACAATTGTCTCACAGTATGGAATCAACAGGAATAAATTCTTAGAGTACCACCAACTAAAATCAATTATATGTAAGAAGTATACCCCTGTACAGTTAGACTTGCAGCTTCCTGTCAGAATAGCAGAATTCTTGAATCTTAATACTCCAAAATTATTATCAAAAATATATAGATTATTTGCAAAGCTAGAAGACAGGATATCTCTCCCAACTTCAAAATGGGAAGATGATTTATCTAATAACTTTGATCAGAAAAGATGGTCACAAATATGTTTAAACACGTTTAAAATGACTCAGAATTCAAATATACAACTAATACAATTCAAAATTCTCCATAGAACTCATTATACAGGACACAGGATGTTCAGGATGGGCCTTTCACCATCAGATATCTGCCCACACTGCTCTGAGAACACTTCTGATAGCTACATCCATGCGCTGTGGTCCTGCACACCTGTCCAAAGGTTCTGGATTAAGGTGTGTGAAGATCTCTCAAAATGGTTTAAAACCAGTTTTTCTGCAAACCCCACACTTTGCCTACTGGGCGACCTGGGTGACACCAACATAGGAATACACTCCATAAACTTGGTCCTCGCAGTCTTATGCATCGCAAAGAAAACTATTCTTGTGAACTGGAAAGATAAGAATAATTTGTCTATCCAGCAGTTTAGAAATCTCCTGTTAGATCACATCAGCATTGAGACAATGTCTGCCTCCTCCAGGAACCAATCAGATGACTTTCATTCCCTCTGGTCCCCTGTGACTGGCTACATCACCTAATGTAGGTGGAGGATTGCGGCTTCGCTGGGATGGGGGTGGATATGGGTGGGGGGTCCCTGGTGGCTTCGGGTCTCCGGTTGTCTCCTGGGTGGGGATCTCGGCTGCTCCGCTGCTGGGTCGGCTGGGGGTTCCGGTCTGGGCGGGCGGCATTGGGTGGGCCCCGGGGTGGGGCTGCCTCGTGGCGGTGGGGGGTGGCTGCCGGGGTGCCTGGGTCGGTGTCCGCCGGCCCCTGGCCGGGTGGCCGGTCGGGCCCGGGGTGGGCCGGGTGGGTGTCTCCTCGCCTCCTGGCTGGGGCTGTCCCCCCGCGGCGTGGGGTGGCAGGAGGATGGTGGTGGGGGGATGGTGTTTGTGTGTGTGTGTGTTGGGGGGGGTGGGGGGGTGGGAGAGTGGTGTGGGTGTGGGGGGATGGGTGGTGGAGGGATGGTGTGTGGGAGGGTGGGGTGTGTGGAGGTGGATGCGTGGTGTGTGGGAGGGGGGGTGGTGTGGGTGTGGGAGGATGAATGGTGGAGGGATGATGTATGTGTGGGAGGATGGGGTATGTGTGGGAGAATGTATGGTGCAGGGATGGGGGAGTGTGTGGGAGGATGGATGGTGGAAGGATGGTGTGTGTGTAGGAGGATGGATGGTGTATGGGAGGGAGGATGGTGTGTGTGTGGGGGAGTGGTGTATGTTTGGGAGAGTGGGTGATGGAGGGGTGGTGTGTGTGTGTGGGAGGATGGGGTACGTGAAGGTGGATGTTTGGTGTAGGAGAGGGAGGACGGTGTATGTGTAGGAGAATGATGTATGTGTGGGAGGATGGGTAGTGGAAGGATGGTGTGTGTGTGTGTGTGTGGGAGGTGTGAAGGTGGATGAATGGTGTATGAGAGGGAGGATGGTGTATGTGTGGGAGGATGAGTGGTGGAGGGATGATGTGTGTGTGGGAGGATGGGGTAGGTGTGGGAGAGTGTATGGTGGAAGGATGGTGAGTGTGTGGGAGGAAGGATGGTGTGTGTGTGGAAGGATGGATGGTGGAAGGATGGTGTGTGTGTGTGGGAAGACAGAGTATGTGAGGGTTGAATGGTGTATGTGTGGGAGGATGAATGGAGGAGTGGAAGGAGAGTGTGTGTGTTTGTGTGTGTGTGTGTTGGTCTGGGGGGGGGCAGGACTGGTTCTCGGGGTGTGCGGCTGGGCGCTGGGGTGTGGGGCTGGCCTCTGGTGGTGGCCGTCTGGGCGGGCCGGGTCCCCCCGGGTGGCGTGCTGGCCCTCGGCCTGTGGGGGAGGGGGGTGTCCCTGCGCTCCTGGGCCCGGGCCCTCTGCCCCGTCTGTCCCGGGCGGCCGGTGCCCGGGGGGGTCGGGGACTGCTGGCCTCGGCCCGCCGGGGCCGGTTCCCTGTGTCCGCGGGGCGGCTCCTGCTGGGGTCTCCTGCTGCTGCCTTCCTGGGCAGGCGAGTGGTCGTCTCTGTGGACCGGTCGGGATCTGCTGCCTGGGGGGCTGGTGGCCTGGGTCTCGGGACCGCTGGCCTGACTCTGGCCTCTGTTCAAGTGAGGTGGCATCTGCATGATCACTCTGCATGGTCACTCCTTCCTGAACGTCTCCACACAGTCTTTGCGTCGCCGTGTGGCCGAGTTCTCCAACACATCCACACAGGTTTCTCTGCGCGTGTTCTTGAATACAGCAGTTTCACTTATATCTATTATCATATTTTTTTTTCTTTTTTTTATTATTTCTGTTCTTATTATTATTATTACTCTTACTCTTATTATTATTATTGTTACTATTACCAACTAGCTGTGTAATGACCTACTGGCTAGGATGATCTTAGCTATATATGCTGTAAGTAGTATGGATTACATGGTCTTCTGTATGATGTTTCAAGTCCCCACCCGCACTCCCCACACCCTTTCTGTCCCTCTCTCTCCCCTCCCTCTTCTCTCTACTTTCTTGTCTCTCTCTCTCTCTCTCTGTCCCCTCCGGTCGAGTCCAGCATTAAGAGTCTGATTTAATAAAGTTTTTCATGTCATCAAGAGGGACTTTATACATGTAGTATAAATCCCTGCTTGAGAGAGTAAAATTGCCCAGCACCAGACGGCAGCCAGACAATCATTCTGTTTGCAACGATGCTGGACAAGACAGGTTAAAAAAAAAAAAAAAAAAAAAAAAAAAAAAAAAAAGGAAATACTTCCAACATGCTGAAACATTTGGCCACACAGCATGCAATCAGTTTACACAAAAGTAAAGTATGTGATACTCTGCTTAGCTCATGCGAGCACTGGATCTTCATCTCAAAATTCCCAGCAATTTTAATGTTAGTAATATACTGAGTGAATAATTTCTTTCTCATATTAACGTTTAGTTGATGAGGACTGCAAGAGTGAGGCTAGCTCAGAGTCAGACAGGCTATCGCATTCCCGTAGCTTTTCTGTTCATCGAGGCAAGGAAGAGTAAAATGACAGAGGCAAAAATAAATGTATGTCAAGAGCTATAACTAGATTTGTAGTGGAAGAATCTTGAATTTTGGTGGGATATTTTGTTGCATATTCTCTGGCATGACAAAATTTAATACAAGAATTGTCAATGTTGTTATTTTAACCAGTAAAGCTCTCTTTTATTTATTATATTTTTTTTTAAAGGGAGATGACAAAGACTCTCAACCCAAAATGTCATCCCCCAACCAGAGAGAGTTTAAGTAATCATTTTATCACTGCTTGGTATGGGGTTGAAAAGAGCAATATTATCTCAGAAGTAGGTCACAAAGGCAGCCATCACAGCTGATCGATGGACAAGTTTAAATCAAGACCATTAACTTACAGTGACATTGCACTCTGTCAAGGCCAGAATGAGGGAAAAGTCCTGAAAACCAAAGCAGTCTATGAATTGCAGACAGGGACTGAACTAGCTCAAAGTTCAGTTTACACAAACAAAATGAATTAGTTCATGTTCATAGATCATTCTTTTGAAAAATAAACTAGTTCACATTTCTAAAAATGAACTAGTTCACGTTAATTTTTTACATTTTGTTAATACTCAATAAAACTTCTACTTAACCATCCATCACAAATCACTGCCACTCCAAAACTGATCTTGAACCAATAAAGAATCAGAGACTAGATACAATTATTACATCCAGGAGAAAAATAATGTTGGGATAGAGAATAGATTTTACCCCTTAAATAATGTGTGATCGTAATAGGTAGAAAATAGAAAATATAAGGTGCAGTCAAGGTATACCAGTGTTGCCAACTCATCAGTAAGAAAAGTAGCTATTGGCTGTCTTAAAAGTCACTAAATGATGTCATCATCTAATTTGCATAATGAATGAAATGAATTGAAATGAAAAATACTTTATTTATCCCTTTTAGAGGGAAATTATTGTTGTAGCAGAGTTTTTTTTTTTTTTTTTTTTTGACCCCATAATCAGCCTGGTTTATACAGTAACGGATGCTGAAGCAGAGGAATAACGTCATTGGAGAAACAAAGAGTGATAAAAACACACCTTATCTATGTTTAGAGCAGCAAAAACAAGAAGCAATAAATATTTTCTTTATCTAGTTTATGTTACACGCTCCCCCGGGGACTCCCTCGTCCTGCTGGGGGACTTCAATGCTCACGTGGGCAGCGACAGTGAGACCTGGAGCCCAGTGAGTCAGGCCGGGCAGACCCAAACATGTAGTGAGGGTCTACTGGGAGCGTCTGGCGGAGTCCCCTGTCAGAAGGAGCTTCAACTCCCACCTCCAGCAGAGCTTCAGCCATGTCCTGGGTGAGGCGGGGAACATTGAGTCAGAGTGGGCTGTGTTCCAGCCTCCATTGTTGAGACGGCCAGCCGGAGCTGTGGCCGTAAGGTTGTCGGTGCCAGTCGAGGCGGCAACCCCCGAACTCGTTGGTGGACACCAGCAGTGAGGGATGCCGTCAAGCTGAAGGAGGAGTCCTATCGGGCCTTCCTGGCCTGTGGGACTCCTGAAGCAGCTGACAGGTATCGGCAGGCTAAGCAGAGCACGGCTTCGGTGGTTGCTGAGGCAAAAACCTGGCCGTGGGAGGAATTCGGAGAGGCCATGGAGAACGACTTCCGTACGTAGGAGGTTCTGGTCCACCATCCGGCGGTTCAGGAGGGGAAAGCAGTGCTCCGTCAACACTGTGTACAGTGGAGGTGGGGGGCTGCCGACCTCAACTTGGGACGTTCTGGGTCGGTGGAAGGAATACTTCGAAGACCTCCTCAAACCCACCAACACGCCTTCAGAAGAATGAGGAGAGCCGGCTGACCCGGGGGTTGACTCTTCCATCACTGGGGCCGAGGTCGCTGAGGTAGTTAAAAAGCTTCTCGGTGGTAAGGCCCCGAGAATGGGCGAGATCCGCCCGAGGTTCCTCAAGGCTCTGGATGCTGTGGGGCTGTTTTGGCTGACATGCCTCTATGGCATCGCGTGGACATCAGGGACAGTGTATCTGGATTGGCAGACTGGGGTGATGGTCCCCCTCTTTAAGAAGGGGGACCGGAGGGTGTGCTCCAACTACAGGGGGATCACACTTCTCAGCCTCCCTGGTAAGGTCTATTCAGGGGTCATGGAGAGGAGGGTCCATAGGATAGTCAAGTCTCGGATTGAGGAGGAGCAGTGTAGTTTTCGCCCTGGTCGCGGAACAGTGGACCAGTTGAGGGGATCCGGTTTGGTGGCCTCAGGATTGGGTCTCTGCTATTTCAAATTCAAATTCAAATTCAAATTTTATTCGTCACGCACAATTTATACACAGTACAAAATGCAGTGAAATGCTTAGTACGACTGTCCAAGATGTAAGAAAGATGTAAAGAAATATACTATTAACAATAAGTAAAACTTTAAAGGATTTTAGATTACGGGGGGGGGGGGGGTAGAAATAGTAAAAATAAAATAAAATATGCATATAGCAAAAATATAGGATTCCAATAAAATAAAATAAAATAAAATATATAAAATATATAATGTATATGAAATGTAAAGAAAATGTAAACCATATATAAACATATCTGCAACGTAGAGAATGTAAAACATGTCAACATAAGGTATAAATGTGCAAGGCTTGAGAGTCCGAAAGTGTCTGTGTGCAGAAGAAAAGTGACAAGTGTCTGTAAGGTGCCAACGTGTCATGTGCAACAGTCAGCCGAGGTGGATGTTGTGTGTATAGAGTCTACAGTGTCCAGGAACTGGCGTTCTGGTTCAGGGCCCGAACGGCCTGCGGGAAGAAGCTCCTCCTCATTCGCTCAGTGCTTACTTTCAAGGAACAGAAACGTTTCCCTGACCGCAACAGAGAGAAGAGTCCATTGTTGGGATGGCTGAGGTCCTTCACTATCTTCCTGGCTTTGGTCCAGCACCGCTTGCTGTATATAGTGTCTAGGTCAGGAAGCTCCATACGGATGGCACGCTCTGCTGATCGTACCACCCTCTGGAGAGCTCGCCTGTCCTGTTTGGTGCTGTTCCCGAACCAGGCTGTGATATTTCCCGTCAGGATGCTCTCAATGGTGCAGGTGTAGAAAGTCCTTAGCACCTTGAGGGCAGTTTAAAGTCCTTCAGGCATCTGAGATGAAAGAGACGCTGTCGGGCCTTCTTCACCACGGTGTTAACATGACAGGACCATGTCAGATCCTGCGTGATGTGAACACCTAGGTACCGGAAACTGTCCACTCTCTCCACTGGGGTCCCGTTGATGTTCAGGGGCTGGTAATTCCTCTCCTGCTTAGTACTGAAGTCCACTATCAGCTCCTTAGTCTTGCTGACGTTGAGGAGGAGGTTGTTGACCTGGCACCATAATTCCAGGTTTCTAACCTCCTCTAGGTACGCCGTCTCGTCGTTGTTAGAGATCAGGCCCACCACCACAGTGTCGTCCGCAAACTTAATGATGTTGGTTGAGCTGGAAGTGGCTACACAGTCGTAAGTGTATAAGGAGTACAGCAGGGGGCTCAGAACACAGCCCTGGGGGGCTCCAGTGCTGACGGTGATAGAGGTTGAGACATGGCTGCCCAACCGTGCCACCTGTGATCTGTCTGTTAGGAAGTTGGAGATCCAGCGACACAGGGATGGGCTGAGGCCTAGGATCTCCATCTTAGTCGTGAGTGTGGAGGGGATTATGGTGTTAAACGCTGAACTGTAATCAACAAACAGCATTTTCACATAATTCCCCTTTCCGTTGTCCAGATGGTTGAGTGCTGTGTGATGGAGGTGTGCGATGGCGTCCGCTGTAGATCGGTTTGGGCGGTACACAAACTGTAGAGGGTCCAGGGTGGCCGGTAGGGAAGAAGTGATGAAGTCTCTGACGAGCCTTTCGAAGCACTTCATCACTACCGAGGTGAGCGCCACTGGGCGGTAGTCGTTGTGGCAGGCAGGCTGAGGTTTCTTCGGGACCGGAACAATGATGGACTGTTTGAAGCACGTCGGGATGATAGACTGATCCAGGGAGAGGTTGAAGATCTCAGTAAACACAGGAGCGAGCTGGTCGGCGCAGGTCTTCAGGACTCGACCTGTGATGCCATCTGGTCCTGCTGCTTTTCTCGTGTTCACTCTCCTGAATGCCTTTCTCACATCGTGCTCTGAGATGGTGAATGAATTAGCTTCTCCGGGGAGCTCCAGTGGTGTGCTGCCCTTAGCGACGTTGGCGCTGCTAACGCTGTTAGCGCTGCAAGCTGCAGCCTCGAAGCGAGCATAAAAGGTGTTCAGCTCGTCTGCCAGAGAAGCGTCTCCACCCACCGATCTGGAAGATGGTGCTTTATAGTCCGTCATGTTTCTCAGTCCCTGCCACAGACTCCTAGAGCCACTCTGTTGGAACTGTGACTCTAGTTTCTGTGCGTAGCGCTGTTTCGCCTTCTTCACCACTCTGCGCACGCTGTAGGACGCGGTCTTGTACTCGTCCATGTTTCCGCTGGCGAGCCCCGTGTTATACGCCGCGGACTGGGATCTCAAAGCATCGCGGACGGATTTATCCACCCACGGCTTCTGATTCGGAAAAGTTCTGATGGTGGTCTTCTTAACCGTGTCGTCCACCAGTTTTCCTACAAATCCCACAACCGCTTCCGTAAACATGTTGACGTCATCGGAGCTGCGCCGGAACATGTCCCAGTCTGCGTTATCTAGAGCGTCCTGCAGAGCGGCCTCCGATTGGTCCGTCCAGCGTGACACCTCCCTCCGAGCCGGAACTTCCTGCTTGAGCCTTTGTTTATATTTTGGCATGAGGAAGATGGCGGCGTGGTCGGATTTCCCAAACGGAGGGCGAGATTGAGCCTTATAACTGTCCCGCACTGTAGTGTAACAGTGGTCCAGTGTCCTTTCACCCCTGGTGGGGCAGCTGATGTGCTGATAAAAGTTTGGCGCTGCGCGTTTGAGGTTGGCACTGTTGAAATCCCCCGCCACAATAAGCGCAGCGTCCCGGTGTTGTGTCTGGTGCTGTGTGAGTGCTTCATGCAGCTCGCATAAAGCAGTGTCCGTGTCCGCCTGAGGTGGAGTATAAACGGCGCTGACTATGACCGATGTAAACTCCCGAGGTAGATAAAAAGGGCGACATTTGATGGTTAGTAGTTCCAGGTTGGGTGTGCAGGAGCGAGTGAGAGGAACAATGCTCGCGTTGTTGCACCAGCTACTGTTCACCATTAAACACACGCCGCCTCTCCTTGACTTTCCCGAGTCCTGTGTTCTGTCCATGCGGTGAACCGAGAAGAACTCGGCCGGCTGGATGGCGTGGGAGGAGACCTCGGGGTAGACCCAGGACACGCTGGGACCCAGGACACGCTGGGACTACATCTCTCGGCTGGCCTGGGAGCACCTCGGGATCCCTCTGGATGAGCTGGCTAATGTGGCCGGGTAGACAGAAGTCTGGGCTTCCCTGCTTAGGCTGCTACCCCCGCAATCCGACCCCGGATAAGTGGAAGAGGATGGATGGATGGATAGTTTAGATTACCTGGATGGACTGGCGACCTGTCCAGGGTGAACCCCACCTCTCGTCTGATAAAAGCTGGGATAGGCTCCAGCCCACCTGCGACCCTTAATGGATTAAGCAGTACAGAAAATGAATGAATGATTGAATAGTTTAGATTAATTAGGGGCCAACAACATGTTAGTTATTTTAAGTATTCAAATGTGTTTGCCCTTACTCTTTATAATAATCATTATCCAGCAGTCAGCCAGGGTGGGATCAGCCAGCAGCAGCTTTGCTTGTTTCATTCTCAGACTGAACATGAAGCAGGTAAACGTCTCCTGCTCTGATCGCAACTCAGCGCTGGAGAGCTGATGTATGAGAACTGAGCCTTGTGAGCGCTTATGAAAGAGCGAGGGAGAGAGGGAGCGAGGGAGGGGGGAGCGGCAGAACCCGCTGCACTCAAAGAAAAAGCTAACCATACACGGTTTTATGTCGGACTCCAGAAATCTTATAAGTCTCCAGTAATTCCAGAAATAGTCGCTCGATTTGTCGCCTTTTTGGAAAAAAGTCGCTAGAGGGGTCTGAAAACTCGCTAAATATAGCGACAAGGTTGCTAAGTTGGTAACACTGTGCGGGAAGTCAGGCTGGACCGTCATGGTGTTTGCCGTAAACAGTGTCGTAAAACCTGACTTTTCACATGAGCGTGAACGTGAACTGCGTGTGCCGCGCATTCTTGCCAAACTGACCGCCGCTCTCGTTCATGTTCAGTGTATGAAAACTGAATTGTTTAGTTCACCGTTAACTGTAAATATGAACGTGTTCAGTGAACGCCGTTCATCAAACCCATTCCTGCACAACACTGTTTATTTATGTATCAGTTGATTAAAATGTCAGGAACACTGGAGCTTGGTTGGGGTGGTGGGACAATTGGAAATGGGCACCTGACCATTTCCCTTATTTTCAATCCAAAACTTGACAGTTATGGGGTAGCCTATACTCAATTTTTGCCCTTTAAAAAAAAAAAAAAGAAAGTACCTTTAGCTTACCCCAAAAATCCATCTGTAGCATTTGCTTGTCACATGATTTCAAAGTCTCTAAATTTTGTTATTTTGGCCCAAGCGATAACAAAGACCCAGCTCACCACGCTTGATGTCTTCATCTAAAGTTGTTCCTGAAGTTGGAGTACAGAGTGGGCATGAGTGCTGCACTGGTGTAGCATTGCTAACAATAGCTGAGATGTTCATAGTTGATGTTCATTCATGGGGACATTCAATCAACTCTGCCTCTGATTGACTCATCAGTTCTCCTGCCTCATTTAAAGTTAACCAATTCAACCAGTGAAGATAGTAAGAACTAGCCAGTTAGAGGCAGAGTAGGCTGGGTCATGGCTTCACTATCCTTCTAGGGAAAAAATGGACAATTAGTCCTGCAGATAAAAAGGAATGGTGCACATCACAGGGGTTTTTTGTGAGGGTGTATACCCAGTGCAGACTGAAATATAAGTGGATATACTCTGTATACCTTTGTATACCCTTGACTACACCACTGACTCTGGAGCTGCCTTTCCAGAACAGAATGCTGCACAAGCTTCTGTACATAACAGATAATTCTTTACATCCTCTTCATAACACTGGGAATAAACAAGAGAGTGTGTTGAGTGTGAAGCTTCGTCAAATCCAATGAGAATCAACAATCTTTTATTGTCATTAGGCGGGCAAAATGAAATTTTCTTCAGCAGCTCGTATAAAAAAAAGAGAAAAAAAACAAGAAAAGATGCCGGAGATAATTTTTGCCAGCAATAATGATGGTTTAAATCCTTGTTTTCTTCTAAGTAATTATTGTTAGTATTTTTATCCTTAAGACCCGTACTACAACACAGTTTTCCACTTAAGATAAAAACAGTATTTACCTTTTCATTTTTATGTTTTTGTTCAAACCTCTGTTGGAGAATGTTGTGGTCAATGTTATCAAATGCAGCACTGATATTCAACTCTAGGTAAGAAGAGACATGAGTCCTTTATCTGAGACCATGAGATCATTGGTAACCTTCACAAGATCTCTCGTTGGGCTATGATGAGATCTAAATCCTGGCTGAAATTCTTAAAAATGCTTTTTTATGCTCAAATGTTTAAAGTTTATTTCGAACAAATTTTTCAAGAATTTTAGACAAAAAAGTGGGGATTAGATATAGGTCTGTAATGAGAGAGAGAGAGAAAGAGAGAGACAGCGAGACTCTGCCTGCCTGTTTGTCTCTCCGTCTGTCTTTCTGTCTGTCTGCTCTCACTAACATTATAGAATAAATGTGAAACTGTTTGTGAATTTCTTCTTCGAACCTGAAAAAAACAATACTGCAAAATGATAAAATGGACCATTCAGGAGAATTTAATTATTTCCTCCACACATTTTTTGCCATGAAGTGTCTTTTATATGATAATATGCTGCCATACATAATACATTGGGGGGTGGGAGTGGTATTACCTTTTATTGAAAAATTATTTTGTATCTATTCTATTTATTTTTTAATTTATTTTACTGTGTCATTGCTTATAAAAATAACCACTGAAGAGAAATAACTAAAACTATCAAAAAGATGGGATGGTTTGATTAATGCATTGGTATATTTCTAGTGGGTGGTGCTTAGTGAGTCAAAGTCAATAGTGTATCACCACACAGGACGTCCCCATATGATAAACCAAGCGTTCCTTCACTAGATGCTCACCGACACGTCTGAGACATGCCGTTGCTGTGAGGAAACTGCAGCTCCTTGTACAATGTAAGTTATTTCGTTAGTATCATTTCTAGTTTACCGCATGGTTTTAATGGATTAAATGCGGCCTGTACTGACACAAATGGGGGTTCAATAGTTTTAAACTAGCAACAGTTAGCTTACAGCCGCACGTGGCTGAGATAATTAGCCAACTGGTCGTTTCAATCAAACTGTTTTTTGTAAGTTATGCTGTCGTCCTACACCACAGTTCGTTAAAACATCTTTGTAATAGTAAGTTATGCACTCCTGTCGAGCAGCTTAGTGCATAGCTGACTCTCTGGTTCTTGCTGTTGTTAGCTAGGTGTTCAAGCTAATGCTATGTGGGGCACGTGGTTTCCTCAGTGTCAGCTGGTGCTTGCTCTGGGTCAGAGATGGCCTTGAACCAAGCACACGCTATTTTAAAATGTACTTTTTAATAACACCTTTTAAATTAAAAAAAAAAAGAAGCTGTGGTCTCTAACTTGATATAACAAGAGATAATTTTTCTCATTTGATAAAAAAAATCATCAAATTGTTGTGATTATTCGATGCTTAAAGACATTAAAACCAAGCTGCATTTAATCAACAGAGGAATGGCTTCAAGAAAACGCAGGAAAGCTCCTTCCAAAGATGCAGCCGAACACGTTTCACAAGGCATTGATAAGAAGGCACACTTGGAAGTTAAATTTATAAACCCTTTCAAAGGTACTGTATATTATCTGTTATTTTTCTTTTCATGTACTCAAATTTGATTATATGTTTGAGTGTTTTCCTGGTTAATGTATAGCAATCTTACATCTTGTCAGTCCATTACACAAACAAAAAAAATTTAAATTAAAAAAAAAATAAGGGAAAATATTAATGATCAAAAGGGGCCTTTCAAATGAAAGCTCCTCTTGGCAAAAGAAATTTGCTCGGCACAACACAGCAACCAGATCATCATTATGCTACAAAGCTGGACAAAAAAAAATGTAAATGTTACAATAACACTTTTCCATGGGCTTAAAATGTTTTTCTCTGTATTTTCACATTAGGGCGAGGTGTGTTTGCAAACACCCAGTTTCAAAAAGGAGACTTTGTTGTGGAATATAGAGGGGAATTGATAAGTTCAGCAGAATCTCAAAGGAGGAGGAGAATATATCACAGTAAATGCACTGTGTTTATGTTTGATTTTTACTGGAAAGACAAATGGTGGTGGTAAGTCTTATGAACTGAATTAAGTAAACTAAATTTAAAGAAAATAGTGGCATACTGCTGTTTGTTAAAGTTTATACATTCTTGAGTTTTTTAACATTAAAGAGTTTATCATTTCTTCTTGAAAGCATTGATGCATCTCAAGAGGATGACAGTCTTGGAAGATTAGTCAATGATGATCACAAGAATCCAAATTGCAAGATCAAGAAGATATTGACAGACTGCAAGCCACACCTCTGCCTATTTGCCTTGCGTGACATCGATCCTGGAGAAGAGATAACGTACGACTATGGAGGCACAGAATGGCCATGGAGGCAAGAGGTTTGTGAAAATCAAATTTTAGGTTTCAATTTAACTTTTGAAGGAAACTAGGGTTTAGTAATCAATGAGAAACTGTGAGAAAACAGTTGTCTGGCTTGTGATACTTGTGAGGACCTCAATTTGATTTCAGTGACATTTGAAACTGATTATCACAAACCTGAAAACAGACAGTTGTCTGGCTTGTGATACTTGTGAGGACCTAGGTTTTATTTCACTGACAACACACAGTTGTCTGGCTTGGGATACTTGTGAGGACCTTCGAAGATTTAGTTTATTGCAGAGATTATATAACATTTCTTTTAGACTTGATTTGTTTATCTTAGATTTGTAACCTAGTTCTCACTATGTCTTTTGACAGGGCCAGTGTTTTTTCTGTATGACTAATGACAGTACAAGTTTACAGATCATTTTTTACATCTAAATCTTCTACACGTTATTAGTGATCATAGTAGAGGTCAGACATGGTACATATGTGGTACCTCCCAGCCTTCTTGAACCATCTTTGAATAAAAATAGTCAGATTTGAAGAAGATTTTTCTACTTTGTGACTTTTTCTGGTCGTTATTTGTATTTTAAATGCATGTTATTGTTTAGTGATGTGCGGTGTGAAGCTGATAACCATTTTATTCCTTGTACAGGTTGACAATCAGTCAAATGTGCCTGCATCTGTTGAAGCCGAAGTCCCTGGAAGGTCAGACCGGGCTCCAGAGGAGGCGTCACTGTCTACAAAACGGGTAAATACTTCATTAATGAAGGATGTGCAGTGTTGCCACTGGTGATTATTTTTCCTTATTCTTTAGATGAAAGATGCTGCTGTTTCAGATGTATTTACTCCACAGAAATCCTTTCTGTTGTCATTTATATGATCCTATGGCATGTTAGCAACACACAGTTGTCTGGCTTGGGATACTTGTGAGGACCCAGGTTTTATTTCACTGACAACACACAGTTGTCTGGCTTGGGATACTTGTGAGGACCTAGGTTTTATTTCACTGACAACACACAGTTGTCTGGCTTGGGATACTTGTGAGGACCTTCGAAGATTTAGTTTATTGCAGAGATTATATAACATTTCTTTTAGGCTGATTTGTTTATCTTAGATCTGTAACCTAGTTTTCACTATGTCTTTTGACAGGGCCAGTGTTTTTTCTGTATAACAGATGACAGTACAAGTTTACAGATCATTTTTTACATCTAAATCTTCTACACGTTATTAGTGATCATAGTAGAGGTCAGACATGGTACATATGTGGTACCTCCCAGCCTTCTTGAACCATCTTTGAATAAAAATAGTCAGATTTGAAGAAGATTTTTCTACTTTGTGACTTTTTCTGGTCGTTATTTGTATTTTAAATGCATGTTATTGTTTAGTGATGTGCGGTGTGAAGCTGATAACCATTTTATTCCTTGTACAGGTTGACAATCAGTCAAATGTGCCTGCATCTGTTGAAGCCGAAGTCCCTGGAAGGTCAGACCAGGCTCCAGAGGAGGCGTCACTGTCTACAAAACGGGTAAATACTTCATTAATGAAGGATGTGCAGTGTTGCCACTGGTGATTACTTTTCCTTATTCTTTAGATGAAAGATGCTGCTGTTTCAGATGTATTTACTCCACAGAAATCCTTTCTGTTGTCATTTATATGATCCTATGGCATGTTAGCAACACACAGTTGTCTGGCTTGGGATACTTGTGAGGACCTAGGTTTTATTTCACTGACAACACACAGTTGTCTGGCTTGGGATACTTGTGAGGACCCAGGTTTTATTTCACTAACAACACACAGTTGTCTGGCTTGGGATACTTGTGAGGACCTTCGAAGATTTAGTTTATTGCAGAGATTATATAACATTTCTTTTAGACTTGATTTGTTTATCTTAGAACTGTAACCTAGTTCTCACTATGTCTTTTGACAGGGCCAGTGTTTTTTCTGTATAACTAATGACAGTACAAGTTTACAAATAATTTTTTACATCTAAATCTTCTACACGTTATTAGTGATCATAGTAGAGGTCAGACATGGTACATATGTGGTACCTCCCAGCCTGCTTGAACCATCTTTGAATAAAAATAGTCAGATTTGAAGAAGATTTTTCTACTTTGTGACCTTTTTCTGGTCGTTATTTGTATTTTAAATGCATGTAATTGTTTAGTGATGTGCGGTGTGAAGCTGATAACCATTTTATTCCTTGTACAGGTTGACAATCAGTCAAATGTGCCTGCATCTGTTGAAGCCGAGGTCCCTGGAAGGTCAGACCAGGCTCCAGAGGAGGCGTCCCTGTCTACAAAACGGGTAAATACTTCATTAATGAAGGATGTGCAGTGTTGCCACTGGTGATTACTTTTCCTTATTCTTTAGATGAAAGATGCTGCTGTTTCAGATGTATTTACTCCACAGAAATCCTTTCTGTTGTCATTTATATGATCCTATGGCATGTTAGCAACACACAGTTGTCTGGCTTGGGATACTTGTGAGGACCTAGGTTTTATTTCACTGACAACACACAGTTGTCTGGCTTGAGATACTTGTGAGGACCTTCGAAGATTTAGTTTATTGCAGAGATTATATAACATTTCTTTTAGACTTGATTTGTTTATCTTAGATCTGTAACCTAGTTTTCACTATGTCTTTTGACAGGGCCAGTGTTTTTTCTGTATAACTAATGACAGTACAAGTTTACAGATCATTTTTTACATCTAAATCTTCTACACGTTATTAGTGATCATAGTAGAGGTCAGACATGGTACATATGTGGTACCTCCCAGCCTGCTTGAACCATCTTTGAATAAAAATAGTCAGATTTGAAGAAGATTTTTCTACTTTGTGACTTTTTCTGGTCGTGATTTGTATTTTAAATGCATGTAATTGTTTAGTGATGTGCGGTGTGAAGCTGATAACCATTTTATTCCTTGTACAGGTTGACAATCAGTCAAATGTGCCTGCATCTGTTGAAGCCGAAGTCCCTGGAAGGTCAGACCAGGCTCCAGAGGAGGCGTCACTGTCTACAAAACGGGTAAATACTTCATTAATGAAGGATGTGCAGTGTTGCCACTGGTGATTACTTTTCCTTATTCTTTAGATGAAAGATGCTGCTGTTTCCGATGTATTTACTCCACAGAAATCCTTTCTGTGGTCATTTATATGATCCTATGGCATGTTAGCAACACACAGTTGTCTGGCTTGGGATACTTGTGAGGACCTTCGAAGATTTAGTTTATTGCAGAGATTATATAACATTTCTTTTAGACTTGATTTGTTTATCTTAGATCTGTAACCTAGTTTTCACTATGTCTTTTGACAGGGCCAGTGTTTTTTCTGTATAACTAATGACAGTACAAGTTTACAGATCATTTTTTACATCTAAATCTTCTACACGTTATTAGTGATCATAGTAGAGGTCAGACATGGTACATATGTGGTACCTCCCAGCCTGCTTGAACCATCTTTGAATAAAAATAGTCAGATTTGAAGAAGATTTTTCTACTTTGTGATTTTTTCTGGTCGTGATTTGTATTTTAAATGCATGTAATTGTTTAGTGATGTGCGGTGTGAAGCTGATAACCATTTTATTCCTTGTACAGGTTGACAATCAGTCAAATGTGCCTGCATCTGTTGAAGCCGAAGTCCCTGGAAGGTCAGACCAGGCTCCAGAGGAGGCGTCACTGTCTACAAAACGGGTAAATACTTCATTAATGAAGGATGTGCAGTGTTGCCACTGGTGATTACTTTTCCTTATTCTTTAGATGAAAGATGCTGCTGTTTCCGATGTATTTACTCCACAGAAATCCTTTCTGTGGTCATTTATATGATCCTATGGCATGTTAGCAACACACAGTTGTCTGGCTTGGGATACTTGTGAGGACCTTCGAAGATTTAGTTTATTGCAGAGATTATATAACATTTCTTTTAGACTTGATTTGTTTATCTTAGATCTGTAACCTAGTTCTCACTATGTCTTTTGACAGGGCCAGTGTTTTTTCTGTATAACAGATGACAGTACAAGTTTACAGATCATTTTTTACATCTAAATCTTCTACACGTTATTAGTGATCATAGTAGAGGTCAGACATGGTACATATGTGGTACCTCCCAGCCTGCTTGTACCATCTTTGAATAAAAATAGTCAGATTTGAAGAAGATTTTTCTACTTTGTGACCTTTTTCTGGTCGTTATTTGTATTTTAAATGCATGTAATTGTTTAGTGATGTGCGGTGTGAAGCTGATAACCATTTTATTCCTTGTACAGGTTGACAATCAGTCAAATGTGCCTGCATCTGTTGAAGCCGAGGTCCCTGGAAGGTCAGACCAGGCTCCAGAGGAGGCGTCACTGTCTACAAAACGGGTAAATACTTCATTAATGAAGGATGTGCAGTGTTGCCACTGGTGATTACTTTTCCTTATTCTTTAGATGAAAGATGCTGCTGTTTCAGATGTATTTACTCCACAGAAATCCTTTCTGTTGTCATTTATATGATCCTATGGCATGTTAGCAACACACAGTTGTCTGGCTTGGGATACTTGTGAGGACCCAGGTTTTATTTCACTGACAACACACAGTTGTCTGGCTTGGGATACTTGTGAGGACCCAGGTTTTATTTCACTGACAACACACAGTTGTCTGGCTTGGGATACTTGTGAGGACCCAGGTTTTATTTCACTGACAACACACAGTTGTCTGGCTTGTGATACTTGTGAGGACCTTCGAAGAATTAGTTTATTGCAGAGATTATATAACATTTCCTTTAGACTTGATTTGTTTATCTTAGATCTGTAACCTAGTTCTCACTGTGTCTTTTGACAGGACCAGTGTTTCTTCTGTATAACATAACAGTACAAGTTTACAGATAATTTTTATATCTATTTCTTCTACACATGTTATTAGTGATCATAGTATTTAAAAATACTTCTTTTCAATCCCTTAGAGGTTTCTTCCTCATCCATATGATTCTACTTCTTCTGACCAGGAAGAGTTTGTCCCTAGATTGAGACGGACTAAAAGCATTCAGGTAAAATGGCGCCTTTGTAGTTTATATTAATCATGTTGCTTCTCGATGTTTTTACAATTTTGTAAAAATTATAATTTCCATTTACATATGTTTTTTCTATTTATTTTTTTTCTAAAGATGAAGAATGTCATTGATTTTGAATCGGATGAGCTCTTTGACCCCTGCACAAGTGGCAGTGGGGAAGAATATGTTCCTGAGAGTTGTGAAGATTCTTCTGATTTTGATGACAATAATGACATCCTTGAGATTACTAATGAGAGACATGCGAAACTCAAAAGGTTAATAGAAATTGCTCATTCTGAACATGGATTATTCTCAACAGCAGAAGATAATAGCTATAATAGCACTTCAGCTCAGAGTCCTAACCGAGGACGCTCACCCACTAAAGAAAAGCATTCTTGTCCAAAATCTAAAAGGCGACGCCCAAACAGTTTACCCAGTCGAACATGCACTCGTGGGGCCCTGTCATCGGAACAAAGTGGAACATCGAACACTGAAGACCACTCTATAAATTCCGCTACTGTTCTTAAAGACTCTTCTGACAAGTCTACCACCATAGTTACAGAAGATGTAGCTTCCCCCACACTTTTTATGCCTGCTGTACAAAAAAAGGACAATGGATCAAGGAAGTACAACAAAAAGCAATACTGCTTGTTCTGTAAGAAGGGATTCATAAAAATAGCAAGACATTTGGAGCGTGCTCATCACAGCAAACCAGAAGTTGCACAGGCTATGGCTCTTCCTAAAGGTTCCAAAGAAAGAAGATTGCATCTGGAACATCTGAGGAACAGAGGCAACTTTGCACACAATGTTGAGGTACTAGATACTGGCACTGGAAATCTTGTGCCACGTAAACTACCTCAAGAAGATTCCAAAGTGCAAGATTTTCTTCACTGTATTTATTGCCAAGGCTTTTTCAGAAAAAAAATCCTTTGGAGGCACATGTCAATCTGCAAGTTCAAACCTGGGACATCAAAGAAACCTGGCAAAACACGGGTCCAGGCTCTTTGTGCCTTTGCAGTACCCCCACCGCCAGATGTCTCAACAGAATTTTGGAAAATGTTAAACTGTATGCTCCAAGATGAAGTTTATTCAGCTGTCAAATCCGATTCCCTTATCATGGAGTATGGTGAGCACCTATTCAACAGGCTTGGCTATGATGTGGCAAAACATGAATACATTCGCCAAAAAATGCGAGAACTGGGCAGGCTGTTAATATGTTCCAGGGGAATGACCCCTTTGAAAACTATGAAAGATCACGTCCTACCAGGAAATTTCATGCATGTCATTGACTCAGTGAGACAGTTGGCAGGGTATGTCAATGAAACCAAAACATTCAAGTGCCCGAGCCTTGCTCTAAAAATTGGACACAATTTGAATAAGGTTTCACAACTTGTTGAAAGCCGTGCAAATGTTCAGATGAACTACAGTGAAGCAAAATCTGCTCATGCATTCAGAAAAGTATACGAGGCCAGATGGAACGAATTCATATCCGCTGCATCACTTAGAACCCTTCGGGAAGCAAAGTGGAATGCACCTCAGTTGCTTCCATTTACTCAAGATGTCCAGACACTTCAGTCTTATTTAGAAGTACAACAGCAACATTGTTACAGTGAACTGTCTACAGAGACATCACCCCAGACATGGGCAAACCTGGCAAAAGTAACTTTGGCTCAAGTGATCCTATTCAACAGACGGAGAGCAGGAGAGGTGTCGAAAATACCTCTCTCTGCCTATTTATCCTCAAATGCCTCACATGGTCCAGATGATGTAAATGACGCTCTTTCTGAGCTTGAAAAAAAACTCTGCAAACATTTCAGGAGGATAGAGATCAGAGGCAAAAGGGAAAGAAAAGTTCCTGTTCTTTTGACTCCAACAATGCAGCAGTCATTGGATAGGCTTGTTTCTAAACGTCAAGAATGTGGGGTGCCTGAAAGTAATACTTACCTATTTGCAAGACCATCTGCTTGGACATGCTACCGTGGATCAGATTGCCTTCAGCACTTTGCCAGTGTCTGTGGTGCCAAAAATCCAGAAAATCTCACCTCTACCAGATTGCGCAAGCAAACGGGAACTCTTTCTCAAGTTTTAAATCTCAGTAATACAGAGCTGGACCAGTTGGCTGATTTTCTCGGCCATGATATAAGAGTGCATCGCCAGTTCTACAGACTTCCTGAAGGTACCCTCCAACTTGCTAAAATTAGTAAAGTGCTACTGGCAATGGAGCGGGGACGTCTGGCAGAATTCAAAGGCAAGAGCTTGGATGATATCTGCATTGATCCTGATGGTAGTACTTATTTATTTCTTTGAATATTTAATTAACCAGATGATGAGATGTGTGTATTGTGTTTTTATGGGAATTCTTGACACCTATTTATCAATTCAATTGTTCATTTTCCTTCTCTCTTTCCCTTTTCTAACATCTGACAAACTCAGAGCATGTGCATGTGGACAGTGACGCAGAGGACGGCTATCAGTCTGACACACAAGGTAAATATTTTTGGAGTCCTAAATGTGACATTTACCCTGGAATACATAAGTAAAGTCCTTAAGTAATGAAAGATAATCCTTGTTGGGAGGGGTTTTACTATTTTTTGTTTTTTCTTTTCAGAGAAAGCTGTTACATCCACTGAGATGGAGACAAAGATGACTGCAATACCAGATGTGGAACATATGGATGTTGAGAGATGTGAAACAGAGCAAGGTGACATGATGCCTTCACAATCCTCAGAATTCAAGTCGCAAGGGAAGAATAAAGGTAAAATTAGCCTATATAGAGAGGCTCAAACGTTCCTCTCCCTGGATCCAAAGTCTGTATTGTATTAATTTAATGTTTATGAAGCTCGCAGAGCATTCAAGAGAAAGGTGTGGGAGAAGGAGGAGACCCTTGCTGTGGAGAAACACATGATGTCTTTCATCACTTCCTGTCGTGTACCTGGAAAAAGTGACTGCGACAAGTGTCTTCAACAGGAAAAAGATGCATTAAAAGAAAGAAATTGGTTGGCCATCAAGTTTTACATTAAGAATCGCATCACAGCCCTAAAAAAGAAAGTTTAGAATGATAGTTTATTTTTATTGGTACACTAAGGGCCATTTGTTTTTTTTTTGTTCCATAATGTAAATTAGACTACTCCTTTTTTTTTTGCTTGCAAGTTTTGAAGCGGATAGGGAAAAGATGCAACAAATGTTTTGTTTTTTTCATTATTTTTTAACTCGAAGGTTTTTGGCCATGACTTTAGTCCTTAATTTTTGATGTTAGAAAAAAAACTTAACTCTGGGGCCATTTTGTTTTTAGATACCAATTTGTTTAATGTAAAATGTGCATTTCAGTTTATGCTTAAGGATTTCTCATTTCATTTAATGTAGGAATTAACCATTGAAGGGATTTGAATCTAATCGAATCTATTGTCTTTTTCATTTAAAATTCCAATGGCTTGTTCTCTCAATTTTGTTGAAGAGGATATTTGTACAGATGTTAACTCTTCATACATATTAAATGTGTGTTGCACATACAAAAGTATGGCATTTTATTTGTTATAGCAACAACATATACTGGTGCCCTCAATGTATGCTGAACCTAAAAAGTGTGATATTCTTCCCAAGAAAGGTAGAAAAACCGACAGTGTGTATATATTGACCCCACTAGTGACTAAATACCTGACAAGTCCCCAAAAAGCATGGTCAGGACAGGTCAAAAGCTCAACTTTGTCTTATTGATAAAATTAACCAATATATCTTATTATGGCCACTTAAGCATTCTGCCTGATTTTTTTCAGTGCTGTATGACCTTCAGAAAGGGTGGTCCCCGAAATGCATGGTCTGGTCTTGGGTCCTTACAATGTAGCAGAGACAAGTATGTGTGTGCGAGACTCTCTGTGTGTGTAACAGAGTGTGTCTGTGACTCACGTTCCCTCCCCATGCTGCTTGGCCTGGCTGAAGCTTATCTTTCCGGGGAGGGGGGCAGAAAGGCTACCTGGTCCAGGGATTCCTGGTTAACCTTCATGTGCAGCTTTTCAAATGGATTTTCAGATTCGTGGTTTTTCCTTCCACATATTGAGCCACCTGCTTCTTCTACAAGGTACTTTACTTTGACATGGTCATAACGTAAGAAATCCCAAACAGGTCTCTCCTCGCTTTCTCCTAACTTTCTCCGTAGCTTCATGCTAGCCGGCGCGGGCGGACATGCTGTTGACACGTGACGTCATGGACCTTCAGGTGCCGTACGACGCAGACACCTGGCGTAAATCCGGCAGAGCGAAGTAAATAGATTTCATATCAACCCCGAGGCCTTATGTATAAAATAAATTTATAAAAAACAAAAACGGAGGACATTTTTGCTTTAATTTTAGTTTGTTTTAGTTCATTTTGTAAACACACAATACAGTTTCAGTTAGTTTTCGTTTTTTTAAAAACTCTCGTTTTTATTTTTATTTCAGTTAACTGCAGAGAGAGAGAGAGGACCTGGTATTAGCAGGGATTCCAGCGCAGACGGAGGAGAACCCCGAGACCACGGTGAAAAACTTAATCAAAGCTCACTTGAAGCTCCCGGAGGAAGCGGTGAAAAACATCTCCTTTCACAGAGTCCATCGGCTCGGCGGGAGGAAACCCAGGTCCAGCAGACCAAAACCTATTGTAGCGAAGTTCGTCAGCTTCAAACAGAAGGAGCAGGTGAAGAACCAGGGCTGCGAACTAAAGGGAACGAACTTCGGCGTAAATGACCAGTATCCGAGAGAGATCCTGGACCAACGGAAAGTCCTGTTTCCCATCAGGAAAAAATCCATCACTGAAGGTGCTCGCGCTGTCATCGCTGTGGATAAATTATTTATTAATGGACAGCTGTACCGCGACCCGGACTTCACTCTGTGGCTCTACTGACTTGGTATGTGCTTTAATTTTCCTGTATTCTCACTAGATCATGTTATATCCATAAAACCGCCATAAAAGATCATTTAGTTAACAGTAAATCCACTGTCTGTCTCCACTACACTGCTCTCAGCACAGATGCGTTTTTTAAATGACTTTTTTCTTTTGGCACTGTCGCTCTTTTCACTCTTTACACTTCTTCTCTCCAACCTTTTAATAGTTAACGGTAACACTTGTCATTATATTATATACACATCAGCACTTTTCATGATTCACAGGAACGCACACAGAACAGCACAAGCACACACATATCTCTGTCACAACCAGCTGGCAGATACACATGCACGCAGAGAAGCAGTGGGATGCACGCACACACACTTCAGTAATATGCATATAGCCCTCATCTCTGTGGTTGGTTCATGAACGAACTCACATTTGTCACTTGGAGTGTGTGTGGAGCTGGCACAAGGGAAAAGAGGTTAAAATTTTTCAATTGTTTGCAAGAAATGAAAGCAGATACACTACTGTTCAAAAGTTTGGGGTCACTTTGCCATGGAATTCAATAGGGAAGTGACCCCAAACTTTTGAACGGTAGTGTATAATATTACTCCACGAGACTCATCTATCAAACTCAACAATAGATCATCTCTCAACAACCCAGTTTCCACACGTGTATTCAGCTTGTTATATATTTAGGCAGAGAGGAGTAGCAACTCTTATTAATAGAAGGTTAAATTTTGACATAGATAATACAATCATAGATCCAGAAGGCAGATTTATAATAGTTACATTATCTATTAAAAATTTTAAGTGATGTATTGCAAATATATATGGTCCAAATGTCGATGAGCCCTCCTTCTTTCACTCCCTCTTCGCCTCACTCTATGGTCACTCAGATAACACACTAATTATAGGAGGTGATTTTAACATTATACTGGACAAACATAGTACCACAGCAACTCATCGAGTCTGGAAATCCTCAGAAACTGTTAAACAGTACATGAAGGATTTTGGTCTCTGTGATGCTTGGCACTCTCACCATCCCACACTAAGAGAATACACCTTCTACTCTTCAGTTCACCATTCTTATTCTAGATTAGATTATTTCTTAACTAGCAGCTCGCTGATGAATGACATGTCAGAAATCAGAATCCACCCTATTAGCATTAGTGATCACGCACCAGTATCATTCACTCTGAGAAGTAAGAGCAATAAACCAGCAACTAGAAACTGGAGATTTAATACGTCATTACTTAAAGATCCTGAGTTTATCAGCTACTTTAAAAGAGAATGGTCCTTATATCTAGAAAATAACGACTTACCAGAAACTTCAGCGTGTGTTCTTTGGGAAGCAGGAAAAGCAGTAATGAGAGGGAAAATAATTTCCTTCTCTTCTCATAAGAAAAAGAAGGAATCCCAGAGTTAGAACTCAGAATTAAATCCTTAGAGGATGCTTACCATGTCTCCCCAGAAGAACACATTTAAACACAACAATGCATAATTTCCATACCACCGCCCCCCCGTTTTGGAGATGTCACATTCAGTCGCCTCCAGCAGCTCCATATCTGGCTTAAAGGTTTCTGCAACTCCATCAGCATTCCATATGTGGACAACTTCTCATCCTTCTACAATAGACCATACCTCTTTAAATCAGATGGCATTCATCCAAATCAAACAGGATCACAACTCTTTTCCATGAATATTGAACTCACACTCTGCTCCTTCAAATTATTCTCTGGTTGACATCACAGCCAGAACACATCCCCAGTCCAACCCGACCTTATTCACCATCATATATCAGTACTCGTCACCAATAGGCATTACAAACACCCTCAGTCACATATCTCTATCATCCGATGTCTCCGTCCCATTCCCATAGCCCCTACCATTTCCAGATCTGTTACTCAACAAAGAAACTCACTTATGACTTTTAACATGGCACTTCTAAATGTCCGCTCTCTTTTAAACAAATCTTTTATAATCAATGATCTTATTTCAGATAATAAAATTGACTGTCTCTTTTTAACTGAAACCTGGCTTGATGCTGATGCTCCAGCTATCCTCAATGAGGCTTCTCCCCCAAATTTTATTTTTTTATTTTCAGTCAGGGGAGGCAGAAGAGGGGGTGGTACTCCATCAATTGCTCGAGGATCAATTTTAGCAAAAATATTGTTTGATAATTACTCGTCATTTGAATATCGTTTGAATAGCGTTTGTTTTTAGCAACCCACCTATTTTATCTGTGACTGTTTATAGACCACCCAAGCCCCCCTCCTGCTTTATACAAGAATTTTCTGACTTTTTAACTGTAATACACTCAAAATACAGTAAAATTTTAATAATAGGTGATTTTAACCTACACACTAACAACAGATCTGATGCTCTTGCAGAGGAGTTTTTAAATATTTTAAACTGTCTAGATTTTGAACAGCATGTCACACAACCTACTCACAACAGAGGACACACCCTGGACTTGGTCATAACCTATGGTCTGTCCACTGGTGTGCCCTCTGTTGTTGACCTGGCTGTGTCAGACCACTACTATGTGTTTTTTAACATCACCACTTTTAGCCAACAGGAGGCCTCAGTGAGAACTGTGAGGAAACGATATATTACTTCTGAAGTGGCTGCAAATTTTATTGAAATTTTAAACCAAACTCCTGCTCAGATTTTACCTGCATCATACGATTTTATTGTGGATCATTTTAACAGCAAACTTAAGTCAGCTATCGCTGCTGTAGCTCCTCTCAAAACTAAAAAATTTAAATCCAAACCCACACCACCGTGGAGGAATGAGCAAATCAAAGAACTCAAAAGACATTGCAGAAGAGCAGAGAGGAAATGGAGGAAAACAAAATTATTCATTTATGTAGAAATTTTTAAGGAACAACTGAAATCCTACAATAAAACAGTTAAACAAGCCAGAACCCTTCTTTTTTCCAATCTTATTACAGAAAACAAGAACAACCCCAAATTTCTTTTTAAAACAATAGATCTTTTAATAAACACAAGTTTTAATAAGTCTTCTATGCCTGCATCAGATGCTGCATGCGAGGACTTTGCATGCCACTTCAGAAGTAAAATCAATAGCATTAGATACAGTCTTTCATCTCAACATTTTGATTTAAACAGACCTGAAGCTTTGTTTTTACCTGAGGAAACACTGGAGAGTTTTGTCCTGGTTGATGCAAAGATGCTTGGTCGAGTTTTCTCCCAACTTAACACAACAACTTGCCTTTTTGACCCAATTCCCACATCACTTTTCAAAACATTTATGGTTTCTTTGTTTGTGAGCTTTTAAACATAGTAAATTACTCTCTTCAGACAGGTGTCTTCCCTGCTGCCTTTAAAACGGTAATGGTGAGGCCCCTTCTGAAGAAGAGTAATTTAGAGATAGACAATCTTGATAACTACTGACCTTTCTCCAACTTACCTTTTTAAGTAAAATTATTGAAAAGCTTGTCTTTATGCAATTACATGAGTTTTTGCATAAACATTATATTTTAGAAAAATATCAGTATGGTTTTAGGACAAACCACAGTACCGAGACGGCCCTTTAAAAAATTGTTAATGATCTTAGATCTAACTTGGCCTCACAGAAACTTTCTGTCCTGGTTCTACTGGATCTTACTGCCGCCTTTGATACAGTTGATCACCAGATTTTACTAGACAGACAAAAGTCTGGTGGGCCTCTCAGGTACTGTTCTAAAATGGTTTTATTCCTATCTCACAGATCAAAAATTCTTTGTAAATATGGATACATGCTCCTCAAAATCCATGAAGTCAAGTGTGGGGTTCCACAGGGATCAATTTTAGGCCCAATATTTTTTATTTGTACATGTTACCTCTTGGGGATGTCATCAGAAGACACAGCATTGATTTTCACAGCAATGCTGATGACACACAGCTTTACATCTCCGTGTCTCCTGATGACCTGGAGCCAGTCAATGTCCTTTTAAACTGTCTTTTATATATTAAGTCATGGATGGTAGACAACTTCTTACAGCTCAATCAGGACAAAACTGAAGTTTTAATTATTGGTCCTGAAGACAAGAGAGAGATCATTTTACCAAAACTACATAATTTCAATCCCTCTCAGTGTGTGAGAAATCTGGGTGTTCTTTTAAACTCTAAGCTTGATTTTATTCCACACATCAGAAATGTCACAAAGACAGGATTTTATCATCTTAAAAACATTGACAGAGTCTTCCCATTTCTCTCTCTTGCCAGCACGCTGTTACAACCTCACCTGGCCAGGGCTGGTAGGCCTCCGGCAGCTCATCTCAGATTCTCCACACCTGGTCCTGATCTGCTCACCATAATCAAGTCCAACCAGTCACACCTGTCTCCTGGTCCTCATATACACCAGCACCTCAGTCACTCCCTGTCGGACCTTAATCCTACACTCACCAAGGACTCACTCCCTGTCTGTTTCTGGCTTTCCTCACCCCCCGTCACCTCCTCCATTGTCACTACTAGTATGATCCTTACTTTGAGTTTATGGTGATCAATAAAGTATCGTTAACCTGCCTATGTCTCTGTGGAGTCCATGTGTAACAGAAGGTCCGCCCACAACTGGAGAACATACTGGAGAAAATAAATCTTTGAGGACTTGCTGCTGGACCTAGAGGTCCTCCTTTTCCCGAAGGACTTCAGGGTGGTCCACACCGCATTGAAAGCCTATGTGGACAAGATGGCTAAGTACCCTGGGCCCTCTATGGGGTACGTGTGGCTGTGGACCTAGTCACCCAGCTGGAAGCCAGGCCAGCTCTTCTGACTTTACCGGGTCTGGTTGAGCTGGTAAAAGAGGCATGGGTGGTGTACTCCATTGCATGTGCAGAAGGTCTGAGATCACAGTCCAAATCTCCAGCGTCGCCTCCGGCTTCCACGCCAGCATCCCCAGTGTCGCCTCCAGCTCCCAGGCTCATGTTTCCAATGTCGCCTCCAGCTCCCAGGCTCACGTCCCATGAGCCAACGCCTGCTCCCCAGTCCTGTCCGGCTCTACAGAGTCCGACACCACAGCAACGGTCCACTCTGGCTCTACAGCGTCCGACGCCACAGCAACGGTCAGTGCCTGTCCTGCATCCTTCTATGCCTGCT
Source organism: Melanotaenia boesemani (assembly GCF_017639745.1). Classification (NCBI taxonomy): domain Eukaryota; kingdom Metazoa; phylum Chordata; class Actinopteri; order Atheriniformes; family Melanotaeniidae; genus Melanotaenia; species Melanotaenia boesemani. Next base: position 28,676,999 of record NC_055693.1, read on the forward strand.
CCCCGGTCCTGTCCGGCTCTACAGCGTCCGACGCCACAGCCATGTTCAGCTCCAGTCCTGCAGCCTCCCATGCCATGGCTTTCCTCTCCCCCCATCACTTCCTCCATTGTTGGTACTAGTATGATCCTTACTTTGAGTTTATGGTGATCAATAAAGTATCGTTAACCTGCCTATGTCTCTGTGGAGTCCATGCGTAACACACGCAGATGCTGATGCTTGCTTTTATTTTTAGTAGATTAGATTATTGTAATGCCCTGCTCTCTGGCCTTTCCAAAAAGTCTCTTTCGAACCTACAGCTACTTCAGAACTAGGCGACACAAGTTCTGACGAGGACCAGAGGGCGGAAACACACTACACCAGTTTTAAAATTGCTGCACTGGCTCCCAGTGTGTTTCAGGATTGATTTTAAAGTTCTTTTAGTAGTTTATAAATGTCTTAATGGTCTTGGGCCGTCTTATTTATCCAACTTGCTTTTAAATTATGAACCCTCGCGGACCCTGAGGTCCTCTGGCAGCGGTCTAGTAGTTGTTCCAAGAGTGAGGACCAAGACATATGGTGAGGCCTCTTTCCGCTGTTACGGCCCTCGTCCGTGGAACGGCCTGCCAGAGAACCTCAGGGCTGCAGAGACTGTTGATGTTTTTAAAAAGAGGCTTTTTTATTTGATCTTAAGCTTATGGTCTTGGATTCCCCCCTTTCAGTCAGTGAACTCCATGAAGCTCTCCAGCATATACCCATCAATAAAGCTCCAGGTCCAGATGGTTACCCAGCAGAATTCTACAAAGAATTCTGGACAACGCTGGCACCCACCTTCTACAATATGATATTAGAAATAAGGGAAAAACAAAAAATACATTCCAATATGAACCTAGCTAATATTACTCTACTTTTAAAACCAGGAAAAGACCCAACACTTCCATCCAGTTACCGTCCAATTTCATTAATAAATGTAGATCTCAAAATAATTAGCAAAGCTTTGGCCAGAAGGATAGAAAAAATAGCCCCTCTAATAATACATCCTGACCAAACAGGCTTTATTAAATGTAGACATTCTTCTACTAACATGCATAGATTATTTAACATCATAGATTATTCTACTCTACATAATCTGGAATCCACAGTCATTTCTTTAGACGCAGAAAAAGCATTTGACCGAGTAAACTGGAAATTTTATTTGCAGCATTAAATAAATTTGGGTTTGGGTCATCTTTCATAGATTGGATAAAAATGTTATATAACAACCCAAATGCATGTGTGAAGATCAATGATCAAACTACTCCAAGTTTCTGTTTGCAGAGAGGAACCAGACAGGGCTGTCCCCTTTCTCCATCACTCTTTGCTATTTCTATTGAACCCCTAGCTGCTGCCATAAGACAAAATAAAGGAAAGTAAAGGAGAGTAAAGGAATCCATGCTGAAAATATAGAACATAAGATAAGTCTTTATGCTGATGACGTATTACTTTTCCTCCAGAACCTGCCGGCATCTCTCCCCCAGACAATCACACTTATTAACACATTCTCATCAATATCTGACTACTCTATTAACTGGTCTATTAACTGGTCTAAGACTATTTTTATGTGATAGAGGATGATCTCTCACGGTGGCAGCGCTTACCCATATCACTCATGGGGAGGGTTGCCACAGTTAAAATGATGGTTCTATCTAAAGTAAACTACCTGTTTTCAATGATACCCACTAAACCATTCTCCAGCTGGCTTAAGTCACTGGACTCACATATATCTAAATTTTTATGGAAAAACAAGCCATCATGTATCAGTCTAAAAACTTTACAACAGACTAAAGATAGAGGTGGATTGGAGCTACCCAACTTTAATCACTTTTTCATAGCTAAAAAGCTGCAGTATATCTCCCAATGGCTTAAACCTAGCAGTCTGGATGAACCATGGTTAGATGTAGAGCAAGCATTATGTGAGGATCTGGTTATCTCTGACCTGCCATTCATCAGCTCAGCCATCAAAACACATAACTGTTTTAAAAGCATTAATATCAGGTCCTTTTTAGTGGCTTGGTAGGAATTTCTAAAAATAACCAAATCCTCACTTTTACTATGTAATTTTACACCCCTCTGGAGCAATCCTGACATCCTGCAAAACAGAAAGCTTATCAATTTTACTCAATGGAAAAATAAAGGAATAAAACAGAACATATAATAGAAAATGGAAACTTCTTCTCATTCTTCTTCTCACTTCACAATATGGAATCCATAGCAAAAAAATTTTAGAATATCACCAGCTTAAATCTATTATATGTAAAAAAATATACCATTAATCAATTAAACTTACAGCTACCTATTAGGGTGGCAGAATTCATGAATCTCAATGCCCCAAAGCTATTATCAAAAACATATAGACTATTATCTAAACTAGAGGACTCAATCTGTCTTCCAACTTCAAAATGGGAGGCTGACTTATCCAGTAACTTTAATAAAGATAAATGGTCACAAATATGTTTAAACGCCTTTAAAATGACAAAGAATTCAAATATGCAACTGATACAATTCAAAATTATACAGGACAAAGGATGTTCAGGATGGGTCTGTCACAATCAAACATCTGCCCACACTGCAATGAAAACACACCTGACAATTATTATCTCCATGCCTTGTGGTCCTACCAAGTGGCTTCCTTAGCTGCACCCTGTGGCGACTAGCCTCTCGGTTTAAATTACACTTAGACATCAAAACACCAACACAGAACACAAACAACTTTTGGGGGGCGTGTCATGTGGTGCATGGAGGGTGAGAGTGGGGGGCAGTGCCACAGTTTTACTTGCAAAAAACACACTCACCACAAACAGTCATGAGCGGGGAAGAGGAGGAGGACAATGGGGACACCTTACACCCCTCCTTTCCGGGGTGCTGCCGGGGGCGGGTAGGGGAGGTGGTTGCCCTGGGGGCCGGAAACCAGGGTGGCTGCACTGATGAGGGGCTGCTGATCTTGGGGGATGCCCGGTCGGCCGCATCTGGGTGGGAGGTGATGGGGGTGGCTGGGGATGGCGGTGAGGGCCGGATCTGGGGCCCGCCATTCTCTCGTCCACCAGGGATGTCTCCCACAGGGCATGGTGGGAGGGAGGGGGGGGCTGGGGAATGAGAGTGTGAGGGTTGTATGCTGTGTGAGTGTTTATGTTGTGTGGGTGGGGGTGAGGAGGCATGTATGTGTTAGGATGAGCGGGAGTGTACAAGGATATAGCTGCGTGCATGTGTTTGTGTGTGTGTTTGGGGCGGGGTTAAGTGCACTTGTGGGGGGGACCTGGGGGGGCCTGGGGGTGGTGTGCTGTGGGTCTGGGCTCTGCCGCTGTCCCCAATCCTCTCATTCCACGTTAGGCATGTGGGGGGGGTGGGTATCTTCCAGGGTCGGTGGCGGCTCACTAGCTGTGGTCCCTGTATGGCCCGGTTGTGGGGGGCGACCTCTCCTGGCCTGTCTTACCCTGGGGGACCTCCTGGGGAGCGGGGGTGCCCAATGCCACTTGAGGCTCAATATCCAGGGTTGGTGCCTGGGGCTCGCTGTCCTCTGGTCCGCCTGGGGTGTCCCCCACGGGGCATGGTCGGTGGGTTATGTGTGACGTTGACTGTGTGATGGTGAGTGCTTGTGGGTACGGCATAGAGGAGGGTGTGAGTGTGGGGTTATATGGGGTGCAGATTGGAGTAGGTGGGGGGTGGGGGTCGATGGCGCCCTGGTTCCCAGGGTGTGCGGCTGGCCTATGCCGGGTGGTTGTCTGGGTGGGCCTGGTCCTCCTGGGCATGGTGCGGGCCCTCTGCCTTTGGGGGGTGGGGCGGCCGCCGCCTCCGGGCTCCTGGGGCCCTTGGCCCTTTGCTTGGGCTGCCCTGGGTGGCTGGTCCCTGGTGGGGCTGCCGATCTTGGCCCACTGGAACCTGTGCCCCAAGACCGTGGGGGGCTCTTGCTGGGGCTCTCCTCTGCTGCTCTTCGGGTGGGGCTGGAGTCGTCTTCGTGGTGGGGTAGCTTGGGTTAGTGCCCTGGGGCTGCTGCTGAGGGCCCGGGTCTCTGGGCTGCCCTGGTCTGTCTCTGACCTCCATAGAGGCGTGGTTGCATTTGCACGATCTCACTCACCACTCTTCATCACTGATCACTCCTTATTCCTCATGCTCTGTATGCTGACACAGTCACTGAGTTGTCCAGTGGGTTTATTTACTAAGAGATAATTGTTTTTTTTTATTTTTCCTGTGAGTTAGTATCTGGTTACTGTTATGCTACTTTCATGATATGTCTTTTTGATTTGGTTATTATTTATTTATTTATTTTTTTGTGTGTGTGTGTTTTTGTTTCATTTTTTGTAAAAGTTGTAGGAAATTTTCTGGTATGTTCATGTACAAGTGTAACAGTTTGTTGTCTGGTGATGGTGTGGATTGAAGGGTCGTTTCCTTCTGTCTGTGATGTTTTTGTCTCCTTTTTTCTTTCCTTTTTGCATCTTTGTGCTATTTTCCATCTTTTTCTGTCCCCTCCGGTCAGGTCCAGCAAGATTACATAGATTCCGTGATTCAAAGTAAATAAATAAATAAATGAATCAGATTATCAAGAGAAGCCTTACCCATAGGCCTCCCCTTGGCAGAGCAAATTTATTCAGCACGATACAGCAACCAGATTATCATTTTGCTTGCTATGATGCTGGACAGGACAAGTTAAAAAAAAAAAAAAAAAAGTACCCTGTATTCAGTTAAAAAAAATAGTTTTTTAAAAATAATATTTTGTATTATAAACTTCTGCTGTGTAGCTGTCCTATCAGTAAGTGCAACAAAATACTCGACCATTTTTATGTCCCAACCAGAAGAGGCAAAGTACTCACATTCTGTACTCAAGTAGAAGTTCAGTTACTTGTGTGAAAAAATATTCTCATAAAAGCAGAAGTAGTGATTCAACTTCTTTACTTAGGTAAAAGTAAAAAAAAGTACAACTTTTCAATTGTACTCATGTACAAACATTAAAAGTTTATAATGAATGTTTACCATCAATGAAACAATACTTCCTATGTTTTCAATTCTTACATTGCTAAAATTTAGCTCACAGTGCCTCTTTAATTGCATTAGATGCCAGCCAATCGTGCCAGCTTATATAAGAAGATTGCTGCTGCTAGCCCAGTTTGCTTTCAGTCCTGAGTCTCCACCTACTTCCTGGTTACCTGTCCCCTGACACCCCTGCAGGTAGTTTGCTGCTGCTTTTGCAGCTTTGTGCCTCTTTAAGCCTGCGGTGCAGTTTTATTGTGTCTGTCTCTCTTTTTGAGTCTTATTTGAAACCTGTTCCTATCTATTGTTTATGTAGCTGCTATAGTGCACGTGCATTTATTCCAGTATCTCAGGTTGTGAAGTGATTGTTGAATGTTGTGTCTAGCCTTTTATGTGATTTTCCTTTTATGTGATTGAACTTTAAGGCCAAGCATTTAATCTTGTTGAACTTATGTGTAATGACAATAAACCTTGATTGACTGATCCTTGGGAGACCTGTGGGTCACTGCTGGTATGTACATCTATCTTCAGGGTTTTTTGCCATAAGTAGTGATAAGTGCATGTGCTCCTAGGAAGTGGTTGGCTAGACAGGCTTAAGCTGTTCATATCTCCCTGGAGCTTACAAATATTGCCTGATTGGTATGTGTGGCCTGCTTCTCATGGCACAACTGCCCTTATGTCTATCATTTAAGTTAATCAACCTCTGTCTGCCTCATAGGTTCTCCGGACCTGGCCTTGCACCTTCTTCTGCAACCGCCCAAAGCAGCTAACTGCTGCTAGAGGCTAGCTACTAGCTCCTATTTTTTTTTTTTTTTTTCTATCAACCAAATTTTGTTTGTACTAGCAGAGCAATGAAACCATCCCAGTTTTGTCAGAATTTTGTTAAATCTCGTCTGATTGGGCATAATTTATTTTTCACAACTAATTTCTCAAAGTAATTCACATTAAATAATAATTCCTACTTGAATATTAGCAGCATAGCAACATGATCTCTAGATTTTTATTTTAAGGATAATTACTTCACGCTTAATGGTGTTACAGGCTGAAGATGTCTCATAGCGTTTCTTTTAATTAAAATTACAAATGATAAACAGATCCATAAGTTAAAAAAAAACATTATATTTAATTGGCACATGCTGTTTGCACAATATAGTAGCTTCAGGCAGTATGGTAAATAAAAAAGAAGTTGGAGCTCCTGATGTGATGGTTTAAATTACATAACAAATCTGTCTGAGCAATTTTAAATCAATCTGTTGGACACCACATATAGCCATAATCTAAATAATGGTTTGATTAAATTAACTTTTCTCTGTAAATGCCCCAGCTGTCCAGTGAACTTGCATGAAATATTTTCTATTTTTATGTGATCATAAAAACAGGGTCTTTCATTTGCATGTAATGATCAGAATCATTAGCACCCTTGAACTGAAAACACAGATATTCAAAAACAACATGAACAAATTTTAAAAACAAGAATATGTACTGAAAGTTCTGGAGGCTACAAGGCCAATGCTAAAGATCTTGAAATACAAGTTTGAATACTTAAAAACAGTTACTTATTACCAAGTTTTACTACGATTAAATTAAAACTGTTGAAAATGATTGAGCGATAAAACTCTGAGAGAAATCTGTGTGGGCTGTAAAAAAAAAAAAAAAACAGCAGCCTGTGGCGTAAGCTGTAAATACTTTTCTTACTTTACTGTACATAAAATTATGACCTATAGCCTAAAACATGGTAGAGGTTGTATGAAAGGCCTTTTTAAATATATCAAAGAAAAAGTTATGTTAGGGCAAAATGTATCAGAGTCAGAAAACAAGATATGAGATAAAGATATTTAAGCAGGAAAACAATCAGAACCTCAATTCTAACAGCACAAAAAGGTTAAAAAAAAGAAAAGTTGGGCCATATTTTGCTGCCCTGCACTGACTCCTGATCTAAAACCTTCGGAAAGAACTATAATATCCCTTCTGATGTTCATTCTTGTAATTTGTACATATTTTTTTTGACAAACTAAAGATTATTACAGCTAAGTTCCAGACTTGTAAGGAAAATCAAGGGTTAATTTGTATACAAAGGCTAAAACACTAAAAGTGCTTAATGCCTAAATGCAAACTAAAGATCTGTGACGAAAAAACAACAAAATAAAAACCATTTTAATTAGTCTCTCAATTCAATGTCTTTATTGTCATTGTACTGGTACAACGAAATTAAAAAATGCCAGTCCTTGAAGGTGCTAAATGTGCATAAATAAAAAGCAAAGTCAAAAGATAAGAAAAATAAATAAAAACAAGAATAAAAATGGATAAAAAACATCACACACACAGCATTAACATCCTACAAATATGTAGTGATCAGAGCCTGTTTATACATTTATTGCTCTGGCATAAAAGCTGTTCTTTAGCCTGCTAGTCTGTGCTTTTAAGGACCTGAACCCTCTGCCCGAGGGCAGAAGTTCTAAGATCGAATGTCCTGGATGTGATGGGTCCAAGAGGATATTTCGAGCTTTCCTGAGACAACGAAAGGTATACAGATCTTCCAGAGACGGTCGAGGGCAGCCAATGATCTTCTGGGCTGTGGTGACAACCCTCGGGAGTGCTTTCCTGTTTGCAGCTGTGCAGCTGGAGAACCACACACAGATGCAGTAAGTCAAGATGCTTTCTATGGAGCAACGATAAAAGAACAACAGCAGATTTTGATTAAGGTGATTTTTCCTGGGTAATCTCAGGAAATACAATCTTTGCTGTGCCTTCTTGATGATGGCAGTGATGTTGATGCTCCTGGTCCGGTCGTCCTGTAAACTTATACCAAGAAATCGGAAGTCTGAAACCCTTTTCACACAGTCCCCGTCAATGACCAACGGCTAGATGCCCTTTTGTCCTCCTGAAGTCTATAATCAGCTCCTTTGTCTTGGTAGTATTAAGCATCAAGCTGTTCATTTTACACCATATTGACAACTGCACTACCTCTTCTCGATACGCAGACTCATCCTCCCCAGAGATGAGCCCCACCACAGTTGTGTCATCTGCAAATTTAATTATACTGTTGCTGCAGTGAGTTGAAGTACAGTCATGTGTGTACAGAGAGTAGAGCAGGGGACTTAGCACACAGCCCTGCGGGGATCCAGTGCTGAGGCTTAGAGGCGAAGAGATGTGAGGGCCTACTCTCACCCTCTGGGGGCGGTTTGACAGAAAGTCTTTAAACCACTGGCAAACAGTAAGATAGTCCCAGGTCCGGCAACTTATTCACCAGTATGTTTGGAAGGATAGTATTAAATGCTGAGCTAAAGTCCACAAAGAGTAGTCACACATCCCCTGCTGCTCCAGGTGAGATAGTGCAGCATGGAGAGCTGTGACTATGGCATCCTCGGTGGACCTATTTGCTCTATAGGCAAACTGGTGAGGGTCAAAGATGGATGGAAGTTTTGAGATGATATGAGACTGGACCACCTTCTTAAAGCATTTCATAATAATAGGTGTAAGTGCTACTGAACGGTAGTCCTTCAGCGTACTAATCAGGTTTTTCTTTGGGATTGGGACTATGATAGAGGTCTTCAGACAGAGAGGAACCCTAGCCTCAGACAAGGACTGGTTAAAGATCTTGGTGAAGACCACCGCCAGCTGATACGCGCAGTCCTTCAACACCTGTCCTTCAACACCATCGGGTCCTGCAGCCTGTCTTGGTTTAACAGCCCTCAGCGTGCCCCTTACCTCATGCTCCTCAACCGTGAGGACATGGCTACAGTGGACAGGTGGATGAAGCAGGTTCGCCTCTGGTGACGCCGCCTCAAAACGGGCAAAGAAGTAGATTAACTTCTCTGCAAGTGTGGCGTCACTATCGACTGCAGAGTGGTTTCTAGATCTGTAATTAGTGAGGTGCTGTATCCCCTGTCACACCTGCCTGGAGTCATTGCTCTGAAAGCAGTCCTCTGTCCTCCTTGCCCCTCTAATTCCCCTCTTCAGATTGGCTCTAGCAGCCCCGTATAGTGCTTCGTCTCCAGACCTGAAGGCAGAATTCCTCTCCCTTAGAAGACTGAATTTCTTTTGTCATCCAGGGCTTCCTATTTGGATAGACCCAGTTGCATTTGTCCACAGTGACAATATCTGTGGATAATTTGATGTAATCCAGGACAGCTTCTGTGAACTAGTCCAGATCCTGATGTTTAAAAACATCCTAGCTGCTAAACATGAAGTAGTCCTGCAGTTGCTGAGAGGCACCCTCGGGCCACATTTTAACTGTTCTGGATATGATAGGGGCAGATTTCCTGAGGGGGGTGTATGCTGGTATAAGTTGCAGGGATAAGTGGTCTGACTGACCCAGGAATGGTAGTGGCTTTACTCTAAAGTCCCCCTTGATGTTTGAATAAGCTTTATCAAGTATGTTTTTCCCCCTAGTGGCACACTTAACATGCTGGTGAAGTTTAGGGAGCACCGTCTTAAGTTCAGCATGCTTAAAGTCCCCAGCTAGCTATGACATGCACACTGTCAGGATGCATGCCCTGTTGTCTGCCGATTGTGTCATGTAAGTGTCCAAGGGCAGTGCTGACATTGGCGTCTGGTGGTATATACACGGCAATTACCATGACAGCAGTAAAATCGAGGAAGATAAAAGGGCCTGCATTCACTCCAGGTCCGGGGAGCAGTGACTGTCTACAATCTTAGTGTTCGTACACCAGTGTTGTTAATATATATGCATAACCCCCCTCCTCTGCTCTTACCTGAGTCTCTCGTCCTGTCGTGGAGGTGTGCTGTACAGCCCGCTGGCTCAATTGCCCTGTCCGGGATGGATGAATGAAGCCACGTCTCAGTGAAGAGCAGAACACAGCTGCCCATGGTCTCAGCTCATCTATCTTATTAACGAGGGATCTTGCGTTGGTTAGAAAAACACTAGGAAGCGGTGGTTTGTTCGGCTGCCTCTGTAGCCTCTCCAGTACTTCGGCCCTGTCACCGTGCTTCTGATTCTGCTCCCTTCACTGCCATCGCCTCCCCCAGGTGATGGTAATCCGCAGAGAGCCAGGGAGCCTGGCGATGTCCTTCAGGATGTCATGAGAGTGGAAAAACTCTGACGTCACGGTGCTCCGTGAACAATCCTATTCCTATAAGATCCTGCCTGCTATAGATGTTATTGCCTGGCAGGATGTTGTTCAAACGAGTAACAATACACACAAACAGCCACAAAAAACACCTCAAATAAGAGGAAACAGCCACAAAAAACTCCTCAAGGAAGAATACCATGCCGCTGCGTCTACGCATGCCGCCATCTTCATCTAAATTCCTTGTGTGGTAAAGTATTTGTAACTTTTATTACCTTAGGATGAACCATTTTTATCTGCTTATGCCTGGGAGCCCAGGTGCCTAGGGAAAGAGGCTATGGTAACCCCATAGAGCAGCCTTTCCCCAAACTAGGAGTCCCAGTTTATTTCCGTGGGTCACCAGATCATTAAAATAATAATAATAATTAAAGCCGCAAGCGGCATCCATCGGGTCCGAGCGCCCTGGACCCCGCCACCCGATGCTAATATGCTAGCTAACATGCTATGTTGCTGTGGCAACAGGTTTAATGTGTTAAGGACCCAACAAGTATGAATACTGTCAGCTTTGGTGCAGTTCCCATGTATTCCTATGGAGATATGATCAAACCGTGTTTCATGGCGAGAAGGCGTCTTCCGTCGGTTGTCACGGTAACACGCTTTCTCCTATTAGAAAGATTTGAATAGCGTTTGGTCCCCAACTTGTCAGGAAGGTTCCCACCAAGTTTGGAGTCGGTCGCACGAATCCCCTCAGACTAGTTCGTTCAAATGGCAATGAAATCCAAGATGGCGGGCACCCCGTTACCATGGCAACAGGTGTTCGATTGACTTCTTTGCTGGACTTGGGGTGTTACATGTATGAATACTGTGAACTTTGGTGCAGATCCTATGTTTTCCTATGGAGATACGAGCAAACCGTGTTTCATGGCGAGAAGGTTTTTTTCCGTCGGTTGCCACGGTTACACGCTTTTTCCTATTAGAAAGATTTGAGGAGCGTTTGGTCCCCAACTTGTCAGGAAGCTTCCCACCAAGTTTGGAGTTAATCGCACGAATCCCCTCAGACTTGTTCGTTCAAATACGATGTGTGTAAAGTGCAAAAAAAGGCAAAAAAATGGCTGTACACACCAAGATGGCGGGCACCCCGTTTCCATGGCAACATGTGTTCAATTGACTTTTTTTGCTCGACTCGGGGTATTACACGTATGTGCCGAGTTTCGTCTTCCTACGTTGAAGTAGACATTCAGGACCCCATTCATTTGGGGATTTTTGGGGTGTCTAGGTGGCGCTGTTGAGCCACTTTTGTATTGAGGCATATACAGACCTTACAATATTGCGATTTTTGCCGGGCTTGACATGTGTGCCAAGTTTCACAACTTTTCATGGGTGTTTAGGGGGTCAAACTTGGCCTCGAAGCGCTTATGAGGAGTATAATAATAAACATTTCAACCACAATAGGGTCCTTCCATACTTCGTATGGCTCGGACCCTAATAAAAAAAACTATAGGTTACATTTATCAAATAAATTTTAAAATAAATTTTGGGATTGTTACTAGGCCTGTCTGAAAGATTAATTATAGAACTAGCATGTTAATTTTTTAACACATAAATCCATAAACAACAAAGGCTTGGCTCAAAAGATCCGAGAACCACTGCTTTGGGGTATGTCCACACAGTGCCGAACCGGTTCAGGCGTGAAAATGGTGGCGAAAAGGAGGAGAAAGGCTTCACCATCTCCACGAAACCACTATAGTACATACTACAAGGATGTGAGGGGCACTTTGATGGTTAAAGAGTAACACTCCAGAGCTAAGACAAGTGTGCATGCACAGATAATGACTTATCAGCTTGCTCCCGCTGTTGATGGTACCGTAGCGCAATACTGTGTAAAAGCAGTGCATATTGGTGTTAAAGCTGTACACAAACCAGGATGGTCTGGAACAGCACCACAACACAGTTGGTCACTGATGGCAATATTGTTGTTGTGTTTAGCTCGCGTTCATCACACTGATATGTGTGTGTCATATCCTCTATTGGTGCAGTTACGCTATCCTCACAATACCACACACGGTAGAGGTCTCAAACCTATCCACCTTGGTACCTGGTTCTCAGACATGATCGGTTTCATGGAGGCTAATCCCAGGCTAATCAGATGTATTGTAGATAGATATATGTTGCTATAAAATGGCTTGACAGCATTTAAAAGAATGCAATCTCTAACTAGACCTCTAAATATCAACAAGTATTACACACTGTTCCTTGAAAAGGAGAATACCTTCTGAATAAACTAATGTAATACACCTTAATACATATTATTAAGCTGAAAGAAATTGTTCCACTTCTCTGAAAGACTTTAGCTTAAAAGTATTACTCAATTAATAACTGGTGTGAAGCACAGCTTGTAAATGATTTTTATCAAAACATAAAACATAAATATGACATATGCTCCATCTTAGGAATTTAGAAATTGAGCTATCAATACTTGAGTATTAATTCTGTTTTTAAATAATTGCAAGGCTAGAACAGTGTAGGGACCACTGTAGCTCACACATGAAAGGCGGAGAGATTTCATAAGGGTGTAATTTTCTACAGTGAGGTCTTCTTTCTTCAGAGGCTTCAGCTAGAAATTATTCTTCTTCTGACATCGGTGTGGAGATATTGTATGATAATAACTAAAGTTCAGGCTGTAGAACTACACTTGATCTAGATGAGTAACTCCTTTAAGTCTCCAATTACAAAGTTCCTACTGAGAGGGCCTTCTCCCTCTTCTGTGCTTCATTTTTTGATGATCCCCCACACTCCATACCACATTTTCTCTCTTTCTTGTCTGTATTTTCTTTTTCTTGATGCATTTCTTTAATTGATGCTTATGAAGTGTTCTGACCTTAAGGGCCAGGACACAAACTAAGATTTACAGAAAAATGAATCTGTAAATATAGAATTTGTTTAACTGATCAAACATGAAACAATGCAAACAGATGCGCACTATATGGTTTAAATAATAGAGAAAGCAACTGCAGAGCATTTACAGATATACATTTATTCCATACTTTTTATTTACAAAGCTTATTTAAATTGAACAAGTGAGCTGCAACATCCTAATAGCAAAGACTCTGTTCCCACAAGATCTTATTGTAACAACTGGAACAGAACCAAACATTTCCAGTTCCCCATCGTCTCTCTTGATAAATTTACTACCAACTTTGTGGTTATACTTCTAAAGTCACACCAACGCCAGCACTCATTCATCTTAAACTACCCTATAACAAAATGATCATCAAACCAACCCTGATCTGCAGGGACACTCAAACAATAGAACAAAAGTTCTTGGCTCAATGATCAAGGTTGAGCTGTCCTTGGTGTTAGTCTATAATTCATTGTGGTATAAAGCCACTCAGAGTCAATAAATGTGACACAGATCTACCTAAGTGACTTTATTACAGGACTTGTAGGGTTTTCACTCATTTTATTAACCTTCAGATTCACACAGCTATGTACATATACCAGCCTGACAATCCCAACGCATTCAGGGTAAACCATTAAATACAGATTCCATGAACTGGAGAATGAGGACAATGATCATACTCTGTCTGCCTCTGTGACTCAGTGACTGCATTTTAACTTCTCCTCAGACAATATGGGTTGGGAAAGGCCCCTGAGCCAGTATAGTGTTTCTCACTCTTCCTCCGGCTGGCACTTGAGGCAAATTCCCCATGTTTCACAATGTCTGTTTACCTGTTGTTTGAGCCAGTCAGTCTTCCTGGAAGTAACAAAACTTCCTTTGCAACATGGTGAGGAATGCTTTTTTTTTTTTTTTTTAACCAAAGGATGACAACGTACCCAAGGGATTTCTCTAGCCATCCATGTGGGTGGCTCTGGGAGGTGACCATAATGGATTGTATGCATATGCCAGCAATTACCTTTGAAGTACGCAAAGTGAAGTGAAATTATGATAAAGATATTAAAAACATTGTTGTGCATTTTTTTTGTTTCACCGTTTTTTGTCCTGTAGACAGCACCACAGAGCAGCTCTATTAAGTTATCATTGCCTCGATGGCATTCGTAGTATATGTATGAATATCCGTGCATTATTATTGTAAGAAATCATACACATCATTTGTGAGAGCAGCTTCTGTATTTACATATATCTAAGAGAACCAGCACAAAAGTATCTATTTAGGTAAGAGTCCCATCATCATTGCAACACCATGTTGGTCTTGAACATGTATGATGAGTGCATGAATGATTTAATTTTCTGCACTTAATATTCCATCTAACAACTCATTCTACTTCCATATAATGAATTTATAGCTTTTTAAAAGAAAGACAAAAGAATGTCTTGTGCTCTGAATTGGAAATGCTCATTGGATAATGCTTGTAGGAGTACTAGCAAACCCCTTTACTGGACACTCATTGAAATACTTATTATAGAAAAGAGCATTAGTATAATATTGGAGGACATCACACAACTTTAAAACTTGGATACTTTGTTTATAGTAGTAGTAAGTGGTCTGTACTATTTTTTCTCATTTTTATGCTGAAGACTGATCTCAGTGAAATAACTGCAATAAAGCCTGATCTCTGATGACTGGTGTGGAGAACTTAGTGTGGTTCTATGATTTTGTGAACTAGCATGCATTGTATGTACAATGAAGTGTACAAATGTGGTCAATTGCCCAGTAAAGGGTATCATAAGACATCTGATAAGTTAATTTTAATTGGAGAACCTGTTTTTGGTGCAGGTTTGTATTGGTTTGCTTGCAGGTTTGTTGACTTCAGCAACCATATCTATGATATTTTCCATTCAATCTTCAGTGAATAAACTCTTATTTGTAGTTTGTAGAAGTGTTTTTACTATTCAAATTACTTACGTTAATCGAGTTTTACATGCCCATGTGTTGATTGAAAACCAAGCAAACCAATTTCCCTTTTTGATTTAAATCCTAAGGATATCTTCTGCTCCTGGTTTTGGAGCCATTTCATTTCTTTGGCTAATTCTGTGAACTAACTGAAGCTTTCTGCTTAATTCATACTGCCACCTTGACTAGATATCTCTGCTATGAAAGTGTCTGATAGTCTGTGTTTTTTTTTCAATGTCCTGATTAATGGAAGAAACTGTTTTGTCTTACCAAAAAAGTGGTATCCCAACAAGAAAGAGAATTGTTTAAAAGCTACAGTGACCTATATTCAGCATTTGAAGTTAGTGACACATTCAGTATGCAATAGGGGCTGCAATCAATAATCAATGGATTCTTTGCTTAATAACTCATGAGTCTCTAACACTCCATTGGTGGCCCATTTCTTACTTGGAATAAATCATTCCCTGATAGCAGTGTAAGAGACAAAGGTTTCAGCTCCAAGAGGTTGTACCCTTTTCACATATGAGCGACTCAGAACAGGTACATTTCCTGAAAAGAAAAACTCTCACTGGCAACCTACAGTGACAGCTGAGGACATGTATGTTTTTAATGTGTTTTGACCTTTGACACTTCAGTAGCTCTAATGGTGGCGAAAAGAAAAAAAACAATTTGCGCACCTCCAGAGAAGTGCTCAATATTTGATCCTTAAGTCCACTTTGCTTAGAGGAGTGGAGTCTGGGGAAATACAGTCATGGACAAAATTGTTGGTACCCTTCGGTTAATGAAAGAAAATATCACAATGGTCACAGAAATAACTTGAATCTCACAAAAGTAATAATAAATAAAAATTCTATGAAATTTAACCAATGAAAATCAGGCATTGCTTTTCAACCATGTTTTAACAGAATTA
Organism: Melanotaenia boesemani; assembly: GCF_017639745.1. Classification (NCBI taxonomy): domain Eukaryota; kingdom Metazoa; phylum Chordata; class Actinopteri; order Atheriniformes; family Melanotaeniidae; genus Melanotaenia; species Melanotaenia boesemani. The sequence continues at coordinate 28,692,769 of NC_055693.1, forward strand.
TTTAAAAAAATAAACTCATGAAACAGGCCTGGACAAAAATGATGGTACCCTTAACTTAATATTTTGTTGCACAACCTTTTGAGGCAATCACTGCAATCAAACAATTCCTGTAACTGTCAGTGAGACTTCTGCACCTCTCAGCAGGTATTTCGGTCCACTCCTCATAAGCAAACTGCTCCAGTTGTCTCAGGTTTGAAGGGTGCCTTTTCCAGACGGCATGTTTCAGCTCCTCCCAAAGATGCTCAATACGATTTAGGTCAGGGCTCATAGAAGGCCACTTTAGAATAGTCCAATGTTTCGTTCTTAGCCATTCTTGGGTGATTTTAGCTGTGTTTTGGGTCATTGTCCTGTTGCAAGACCCATAACCTGCGACTGAGACCAAGCTTTCTGACACTGGCCAGCACATTTCTCTCTAGAATCTCTTGATAGTCTTGAGATTTCATTGTACCTGCACAGATTCAAGACACTCTGTGCCAGATGCAGCAAAGCAGCCCCAGAACATAACAGAGCCTCCTCCATGTTTCAAAGTAGGGACGGTGTTCTTTTCTTCATATGCTTCATTTTTCCATCTGTAAACATAGAGCTGATGAGCCTTGGCAAAAGGTTCCATTTTTGTCTCATGTGTCCATAGGACATTCTCCCAGAAGCTTTTTGGCTTGTCAACATGTAGTTTGGCTTTTTTATGATTTGTTTTCAACAATGGTGTCCTCCTTGGTCGTCTCCCATTAAGTCCACTTTGGCTCAAACGACGACGGATGGTGCGATCTGACACTGATGTTCCTTGAGCTTGAAGTTCACCTTTATTCTCTTTAAAAGTTTTTCTGGGCTCTTTTGTTACCGTTCGTATTATCCGTCTGTTTGATTTGTCATCAGTTTTCCTCCTGCGGCCACGTCCAGGGAGGTTGGCTACAGTCCCATGGATCTTAAATTTCTGAATAATATGTGCAACTGTAGTCACAGGAACATCAAACTGCTTGGAGATGGTCTTATAGCCTTTACCTTTAACATGCTTATCTATAATTTTCTTTCTAATCTCCTGAGACAACTCTTTCCTTTGCTTCCTCTGGTCCATATTGAGTGTGGTACACACCATGTCACCAAACAGCACAGTGACTACCTGTAGTCCTAAATATAGGCCCATTGACTGGTTACAAGATCGTAGACACCTGTAATGCTAATTAGTGGACACACCTTGGATTAACACGTCCCTTTGGTCACATTATTTTCAGTCTTTTGTAGGGGTACCATCATTTTTGTCCAGGCCTGTTTCATGAGTTTATTTTTTTAAATAATTCTGTTGAAACATGGTTGAAAAGCAATGCCTGACTTTCATTGGTTAAATTTCATAGAATTTTTATTTATTATTACTTTTGTGAGATTCAAGTTATTTCTGTGACCATTGTGATATTTTCTTTCATTAACCGAAGGGTACCAACAATTTTGTCCATGACTGTAGCTGTAAAAGTTTAAAATACCTTTTCTTTTTCACTCCTTTCTCCTGCAGCATTTCATATACATATTTCTTTAGGAAAAATGTCATTGTGTTGAAATTAGTTTTTTTTTATATCTCCCAGTGCCCTTGGATATTTAATTTGCAATTGCAGTGGATGATGATTTTCTAACCAAAACTAGTCTCTTTTATAACCCAAGAGTTTAAATATCTTGGTCTTAAGCTTTACTTTTCGATATTTCTTTTTCAAACCTTTGAGCGTTGTGTTTGCGTTTGTACATTGTGTAATTGATTGTATCTGGGACTGCTGTTTTGTGTTAGAACCAGGCCTCTGAGTGGAACAAGGTAAAGTAGGGTGGTGTTGATGTTATATAAGTTGTGTTTTTTTGTTGCTTTTCTTCTGCGCTGATATTGAAAATAGTACTGATGATCAAGTATTTTCTTTGATACAAATAAAGTGTGAAATGCTTATGTAATAACAAGCATACCAACAAAATAGAAGATATACTGTGGTATTTCATGACTCATTATTCACACTTTGCTTACCAACAAACCTCCAGCAGTTTTGAATGGAGAGGGGAGGGGTTGTTCAGATTCATTGCTACAGCAGCAGAAACAGAAAAAGTGCCTTTATTCAAAGTGAGTTTCGACTTAAAAACTTGTTGGATGCCCTTTAAGAACTCAACTCAGTTTAAATATCTAGATATGAATGTTACCAGGACCTTTACAGATCTCTAGAAGGAGAGCTTTTAAAAAAGATTAGACAAGACCACAGATGACCTGCAGATATGGTCCCATATCCCCATGTTGCTAGCAGGGCGAATCCATATAATCAAAATGACCATCCTCCCAAAATTGATCTTTTCATATCAGTGCATCCCCTGTATACTAAAAAATGCCTTTATAGTTTAGATAAAATTATCTCAGAATTTATTTAGGACAAGAAAAAAAACCTAGATTAGGGCTATCTTTTTTACAAAGGCCCAAAATCAATGGGGGGGGGGGAGCTTTTAATAATCCAGATGTTTCCCATTCACTCAACATTTATTCCAAGATTTAAAATTTTATAGGTGGAAGTCTTACTCACTGAAAAGCACTCTTATTGAAAACCATGTCTTTGCACCTTCCTTTGCTAATACAATATTTAAGGATTTGGTTTGAAAAAGGAATTCATACTTTCCTAGATATATTCATAGAGAAAGTATTTCAAACATTTTTAAAAAACAATACAAGAGAAATATGATATTCTGAAGTCACAGTTTTATAAATATTTACAGGTACAGAGTTTTGCCATGTGAAATAATCCATCATATCCAAATTTTACCAACTCATCCTCCGTGGAATTGTTACTTAAGCAAGATCCTGCTAAGAGGAGAGGGATATCCAAGTTGTATGAAACACTATCAAACCTGGCAATTATGGACCATCTATGATAAGTCTAGCCTTGGCAGGGAGATCATAAAAGAGCAATGGTAGACAGCCTTAGCACAAACTCATCTCTTCAATATGTGTGAGGCATGGCCTTCTGCAATTTAAAATAATGCACCACTTGCACTGGTTAAAACAAAAGCTCCATAAAATATTTCCCTCAGTAGATCCATCATGTGAGATGTGTGCTCGGCCCGGTAACACTGGGAGTGTTTTGGAGTTGCCCAAAGGTGTTTCCCGAATCTCCATTGTCATGTTCCTCAATCTTACCTTACGCATCTAAATAGTTTAATAACTAAATTTCTATGGCGGGCAAGTCAGTAAGAATAAAATTGAAAATCCTCTGAGCCCATGTGAAGGAGGACTGGATCTCTCTGATGTCTATTTATACTACTTAGCAACACAATCAATGGTCATATGGGCTTGACAAACCAATAGACAGAACCCCACCCTCTTGGTTACAAATTGAGCAGCATCAATTACCAGACATTACTCTTTCTAGCTTTCCATATATCCTCTCTGTACATACTTTCAAAAGGATTTTGGATAAGAATTTTGTTCTACAGGGGTGCAACGTTTGGTTTGATTTTAAGAAAAAGACTAAAAAGCTTCAAACAATTTGTGTGTATTGTGTATATATATGTATATGTATATATCTATGTGTGGTATAGTAAAGTTATTCAGACAGTTGGCGACCTATTTGATGATGGATCCTTACTATCTTTAAACAGTTAAGGTGAAAATTTTATCTGGATTATAAGTATTTTTTTAAGCACCTACTGGTTAGAGATTATATTCAAGTTCAACAAGGAGGAAAACTGCTGTCTTTATACCTGTTCGAATTGGACACTTATATAGAGGGTGAAGATGTAAAGAAATTAGTGTTAACTATGTACAAAATGTAACAGAAGTTTTCTGTTTGTGGCCCAGTAGGTGCCAAATTCAAACAGGAACAAGAACTTAATCCATATGTTTTGGTCATGCTCCCTTTTGGACAAGCTTTGGAAAACTGTAAAAGATACAACTGAAAAAGTTACTGGTTCTGAATCAATATTATCTTTATATTCTAAACATATTATCAGATTTGTTAAAATGGCCTTGATAGCTTTTTTTTCCAAGTGTATTGCATTGGCTGAATGAAGTGTTGTCGTGTATCCCACTGGAAAAACATCACATATAACTTGAAGAAAACCCCAAACCACTTTGAGGATGTGTGGGGCAATTTTGTTCTCTTAATGCGGCAAAAACTTATAAACTTATAAACTTAAAAACTTCGGAAAATTATAAAAATAATTTGATCTATCTGTCTATCTATATCTCTGTAAGCACATGTGCGTGTAAGTATAGATATGCATATGTAGGTGTATATACATGCAGATGTTTGTGGAGATATATTTATTTTAACTGTCTTTTTTTAAGTGTACTTTCCCTGTTGATATGTAAAAGGGTTTTTTGTTAATAATAAAAATTTTGTTAATATCCCTAAATTTAGATTTAGAGCGACTCCACTGAATGAAACGTCTTCATCACGACCTTTAAAAAGTTAAACTTTTTTCTGTGCTGAGTGTTGTTTTGTTTTATTTTTTAATCACTGAGTTTTGGTCATTTGTGAAAAATTGGTCCACAATTAAGTTTTGAAATGCAAATGACTTCACAGCTGAGTCTAGCTGTCATGTGATGCTTAAATAGGGCTATTTTGTCATTATTCCATGTCACATTCATACTGAAATGCTGTAATTGGTAGGGTTATGTGTTACAGCTGCAGAGTTCATGAATACATGATTCAGCAGAGCTGATTATAGGGTTGAGATTTACACTCTGTTCATTAAGCCTGTCCGTAACTTACACGTATGAGACTAAAGAGTCAAAACAGACTAATTGTTATTTGTTGATGGATGTGTCGGTCTACACCGCCCCTCAAGGCTGTGAACCTTGAAACACTGAAAATAAAAAAAGGTGGCATTTACAGAGGCCATTTTTCCCTTTGAATATTTTTACCATTCACAAATAGACAAAGCTTTAGTGGATAATCATTGATTAGCATGTAGGATTACTTACTAGCTTACAACATTCACTTATAAGCTAACACAACAAAATTAAAATTGTTATATGTTAGCTTAGAAATAAATGTGTTTATATTTGTTATCAATTATTTTAGGGGGAACAATTGGAAAAAAACATCATATTGCCGAAGCAACAAAACAAAACGCTGACTTGAGCTGAAATGATTTATTGTACCAAACATCAACAGCTCAATACTGAACGCATGCCGAGTCATTCTGGCATCGATGCAGCTCTGGTAGATGACCCATGCATTCAATGCAGTGATGTCCAAAACTCTATTAAATACAAAAACAGACATCTTCTAATTGCAGCTTGTCATTGTTTAACCACTTCATGTTGATATTCTGGATCTGGTGATCCAGAAGTTTCAAAATATAGAGGGTAATGGGTGTGCTGTCGGGAAATTTGTGGTTTTTCTCAGGTGAGTGACCCTATGGCTTGGCAGAGGTCTGCATTCTCTAACTGCTTTTAATGGTAAATGTTTTTAACTATTATTTTGGTGCAAATTCAATTCCTGCCAGATATTTATTTTTCTTCATATTTATTCAAAGGGCTTGTTAAGAAAAATATTACATGAAATTATATGGGATAAAATCTATGAAATATGGAAATTTTTGCAAATGTTTCTAAGAATAAAATTAAGTTTAAATGATTTTCCTATGATTTGTAGACAAACAGGAAATCCTCTGCCCACCTTTGACATGAGACACAGTTTTATGGATAGCGCTGTCATCTGTTGACATCGGCAGTCTGCTTCCAACCATTCCTAGAATGTGTTGTATTCCTGAAAAAAAAAGCCATAAATCTAACTATTGAGGTTAAGCTGATGAGTTAATAATCAAAGTAAAAAGGACTATGACTTTCATTTTTCAGTTTGCATGTTCCACATTGATGTGTCTATGAGCTGCTCTGTTACACTCAATACACTCGTAATGAACTTGGGCACCATTTATTCTTAGTCCGACACACATTATCCACCTATTGCAAATGATTAAAGAGGTGTGAATCGGCAGTTTAAAGCAAATTACATGTGTTTCTGACCTTAAAACTCAGTGTTCCATCAAAACAAATCTGAAGCACAGACATTCGTTATGCACAATCCTGGAGCTGCCATTGCCCTGCCCAAGGCTGAGACATCAAAAAAGACATAAAATACATCAGTACGTCTTTGATAGATGGGAAACATGATTCTTTACAGTTTGCCTATCAGCCACATAAAGGAGTGGAGGATGCAAAACTTTACAAACTTGTACATACCTTGTACAAGCACCTTAAGAAACCAGGATCCCACACAGGACTTTTATTTGCTGACTTTTTTATTTAACAAAATGCAGCCCCACATTTTAATAGAGAGGCTGGCCTCTTATTGTGTCTTCCAGACCAGGTGCTCATGTTGTTTTTAAATTTCCTAACAGAGAGTGTCCAGCAGGTTTTTGTGAACGGACAAATGTCCAGGAGGAAATCATCAAACACTAGCTCACCTCTTGTACCCTGACAGCAGTAGAACATCTTCAGAGGGAGGTTTACTGTGAAGTTTTCTGATGACACTGTTCTTTAGAGATGTAACGTTCATGAACGAATCGATTCTTTTGAACAACTCTTTTAAATTAACAATGGGAACGTGTCACAGCTGTGAGCCGTTCATTTGTGAGCCATTCTTTTTATATACCAATTCTCCACACTGCCTTCATCACATTTGTGACATCATAGAAGTCTGATGTCCAACATACTCCTTTCATGTGAAGCATCTATGGGCAGAGTATTGTTGGAAAACAAATACTGTGAGTTCTATCCAAAACATTTACTAGAATTTGCCCTGACTGCTCAGGTTAATCATTTTTTATCTATATTTTTCCTATAATTTTTTTTAATCTTGTATAGTAGATTTTATATAGGTACATATTTTGATTGTCATTCTTATTGTGAAATTTTGTAAGATATTGTGAGAACGAGCCAGTCTTTTGAATGGCTCTTTAAAAGGAACAGCTCCTCAAGATCTGGCTCCCTTCAAAGAGCCATAAATCCCATCTCTACTGTCCTTCTATCCTTTCTTCAGGGCTCAGAGTCTTAACATAATCCTTCCGTATCACATTTTGTCAACTGGTGTGATCAATCTTCTCAACTTGAATGTTTCAAAAACTAAAGACTCGACCACTTATTTTAGAGGCATCAATAATGACCTCAAAATGAGAGGAATTCACGGTGAAGGTGTCCAAATTGTTGATTCATACAAATACCTTGGCACTGTTTTTGACTGTAAGCTCAGGTTAAATGTCAGTACTGAGTCTGTGGTTAGGAAAAGCCACCAGAAAATCTATCTGATGAGGAGACTAAACTCTTTTAATGTCAGTGTGATCATTTTAAAGAACTTTATTGTTGAAAGCATCTTATAGTAATTTTTTAAATAGTTTCTATTCTGTAAAAAGTACATCTGTTACTTTTTTTTAGCTGTACATTTGGTGACAGAGGACAGATTGAATTTAGCAGTCTTCTCAATTATGTGTGTTTGCCACTTACACCCAGTGTGAACTCTGCTTTGCACAACAAAAGCCAAAACTGAACAGCTTTTTTGCATGTTTTTTTTTTTTTTTAGCTTACACAGTTCTTTTTTTCTAGGATAAATTTCTTTTAATTTAAGTTCTCATAAAAAAAATATGAGAAAAAAGAACCAGAATGGCAAAAAGAAGTCACCGATCCTGTCTCTACTGTGATGTACTTTTTATTTAAAATGACTTGTGCTCATGTCTGGATGAAACCTTGCACCCACTGAGTAATGAGAACAAGGTGAGGTGGCTCTGGAGTGTAATTATTTTCATTTGGGAGACAGTGGGGGGGTGCTCTACATTTGTCTCAGCCATACGTTGACAGTTCAACACCTCCCAGTAACCGTAATGAGCACCTGGCCCTCATTATGTGTTGGGAATGGCACCTCTGAAAGAAACAGCTAAAAATAAATGTCAACTTTTACTGTCCACACATGATGAAAGAACCGGGGGTAAAAACTGGATCTGGTGTCGCGATCGGAGCTCAGAGAGAAGCTTGTGGAAATGTTGTCTTTTTGTGAAAGTAAAGAAATGTGAATGGAAAGGACAGGTCGAGACAAGGTGAAGCTGTGGCTGCTGTCAGGAGGAACTTAATGATACAAATAACCAGCACACCACCACCACACAAGACGCTTGAGCTTTCATCAGCAATAAATAGGACAAGTACACACACGACACATAAAATAACTCCTGGCTGGGACAGAAACACAAAGCAGCTTTTAACAAGGTAAAGCCTTTGGGCAATTTTGTCCCCTGTCACTTTACATATTTCTAGATGGCCAAGCTTCATTGCATTGACCTAAACTCCTCTCTACTACATCACTCTCAAAGGATGAAAAATTCTGGAGGGTCTTACCTGGAAAAAAAGGATTTTGTCTTCTGTTAAAGGACTTACTTTGCTTTCCTGCAGGGTATCAAGGCTGATATGTCTTTCGTGAAAAGGTAAGACAGGGCCAATTTTTCATCCCTCAACATTCAGTGTTACATTCTTGGTATGAACACAACACCTGAGCGTGTGTCACACAAGCTTGAGATGGGATTTTTGGTGGCTTAGTGTATGTTTGCACCACACAGAGGTGATTATCTGTAAAAGTCCACTAGTAAAACTGAGGACCCTCATTTATCATGTGTTTATAAGCACAGATTTGTTTGTATTTGTGTGAAATTAATCTTCTTCTTCGACTTAGATATGTTCCTGAATATTAAAACAGTTCTGACTATATGTACACACATAATCTAGTGGTAGAACAGAGACACAGCATTACTTTTGCATTAAAGCAATGCATTACTTTTCCACATGTGTTCTTTATTTCATCCAAATAAACAGACGTGTAGCCTCATTGGTACTAAAGGCAAGGCTGGTTTATTTGTATAACAAATTTCATGTACAAGACAACTCAAAGTTTTATGTAAGACAAAAGCATTACAGGTGGTGCAAAGAAAGCATTAAAAAGTAGAAAAAAATCACAATAAAATCATAAATTACAATACAATTATTAAAAGCAAGATAAGTTAAAGTTACCGTCCAAAAATAAAAAAAATTTTTTAAAAAAAGTGATGCTACACTGATATTATATAATGATTGTAAGACGTTTAGGTAAAATCATGTAATGGTAATTCATTCATTTCAGAAAATTTATTGAACCAAAAACTAACAAAAATGGTGGGTATACCACAAGATAAAAATGTCAACGTCCTATTACCTTGTCATGTGTTTGGTGTTGTCCTGGTCTGGTGATGTCTAAATGTGAACAGTATGATGAAAAGGGCTGTTTAGATGAGCTGTAACTGAATCAGAACATTTAGTGGTTGATTCATGGTTCAGACACGTCTTTTGTTTTTTTTGGGTTTTTTTTTCGCAGTCAGCCATCTTTTCAAAGAAGAGCATGTTGTACATTTAGTACTTAAACATTGAACAGTTGTACACTTGCTTTTAAAATTAAAAAAAAAAAAAAAACATCTGACATCATTCAATGAGCCAAATATCCTTAACTTTTTATGAGTAGCATATAACCACAGATTTAAAACACAGAGTAGGGGGAAAGGAACAATGTCCTTTTTTTCATGAATCAGCCGGAGTACACATTCTAATTGTGTTGATATCCAGTTGCTAGTGTGTGAAGTGCATTCTTTAGCCTCAGGAAGCTGCAGGGCAAAGACGGATGCAGGAAAGTGCAGCATGAAGTCTGTGTACAATCAAAAGGATTCAGAAACAGAGTTTTTAGGTTGGAAAGTTATGTTACTCTAGGCTATAGTTAAATTATTGATTTTTGGTCAGTTGACAAGCCAACATCTATTCAATGTCAATTAAGTGACTTTAATTTTGATACAGTGTCAGACACAAAGTTCCAGGATTTAAATGTTTTTATTCTGATTTGTGTCTGGAAGGTAATCAGCACAAGAAACTATTTATTTATTTATTTTACATGATCAATATTATCCAATAGTTCCAACATGAACTGCTTAGAGTTTGGAGATCAGTTACCATGGTGATCTAGAATAGTTTTCTCTTACCTCTAGTCAAACATAGCTCACCAAGTCACTAATTTTGCTTTGTAGCATTCTCCTTAATCAAAGTATGCAATAAAGTCCTGCTCATTTTACACATCAAATTTATTTTATTTATTTATTTTTATTTTATTTTGTTATCTTGACCCAGGCAAGAGTGTAAACTTTTGCCCTTCAGACATTCCTTCATTTAAGCAGACATCCAGTTGACCTGTTTTCCAGTTAATAATGATTGCCGAGATCATATCTTTCCATCTGTAACTATATGTATGCATGTGTCAAAATTTCATTGAAGAAATGCACCAGCCATGTTTGGATAGAAGTCTGTGCCACAGCTGTTTCCCTCCATCCTGGAAGACTGATCATGGAGGTCTTCAGAAGTGTATGAATTTATTGAGACAAATCCGTCTATTGCCTTTTTATTGCCATGTTTTTGTGGTGCTTGCACACACTTTGTGGGGCGGCATGGCTCAGTGGGTAGAGTGGTCGTCCTGCAGCCCAAGGGTTGCCAGTTCGATCTCCAGCCGTCAAGATCATGTCGAGCTGTCCTTGAGCAAGACACTGAACCCTGGATGGGTCATGGCTGAGTGCCTTGCATGCAGCTACTGCCATCAGTGTGTGAATGAATAATGGATACACAATGTAAAGCGCTTTGGGTGGCTTGAAAACGCACTATATAAATCTAATCTATTATTATAATTTTTTAAATATATGTTTTGCTGCGAAGCGGTTTCTTTTATTTTCCATTATTTCCCCACAAATTGATTAACTCACAGCATGAAAAATTGATGACTTGTGTACTCTCTTGTCTACCACTCCCTTTGCTGTCCTTTGGTTTTAACTGATATGCAAGCTCTGGCTCACCACCAGATAGCCACTAATGGGCCTGGAAACTTAGCTTCCACATGGGCCTTATCGCAGCTGAGATGCAGTGTTAAAAAACCCATTATGCTAATGGTAATTCAGCTGGAAGAGGGTGGGAAAGATCGCTCTGACACTTCTCATCTCTATCATTAGCAGCAGCATGTAGTGAAGGGAAGACAAAGCTTTTACTGACACCTGAGTCTTTCTGGAATATTTCAGACGTGATCTGAGGGAGGCTTGGCCTCCTCTTTTTCTAATGGGCAGTGTGTTGAGAGATCATCTCTTTTGTTGAATGCAGTAATATAATGAAATTCAAAGCTGATTAAGAAAAATCTCAATTGTTTACATCCTTATTTCAAACAATAACAGAGAAAGTCCATAGAAAATATTCAAAACATGAACATCACTCCTTAAGGCTGAAATCATGTTTTGTATTGCACAACAGGTGAAGTAAGTTATTACATAAAGGTTGGATTCAAAAGAAAAGGTCAGGTGCAGCCACCTTAGTGACTTTGATATAGGCCAGATAAATATGTCAGTGGCTCTCCAAATAGTACTCCAAATACCTCTGTTTGGAGGCTGTCAGTTGCTAATTAAATTAGCAGTTAGCTCACCTGTAGCCACAGGTGTGGAGATTTTACTAGGCTGCAGTCCGGCATATTGTTAATAAAATCCATTCTGAGAGTAAAGTGGTGAGACAGTTAAGGGGGGGGGTGTTACGTATCCTTATGTCTAGGGGTGTAAGGGAACGAACATACGAGTTGAGTCACGGGTGTATAAGAAGTAAGACAATTTATTCACAAATAGTCAAATAGTTACAAATGGGTTCCAAAACTTCTAATATCCCCAAACAAAAATCCTCAATAAGTCTCAACAAAAAGCTCACGTAAACAAATCACAATCAACCAACAGAACAGAAAAGATAACTAAAAGTGTCCCAAAACAACGGGGTCAGCGGCCACAGTGGCGGAATATGTCTGAATCAAACAAAACTCAAAGAGATCACCTCAGGTAGGGATATAAGGTCATGTCAAACTGACAACCAAACTTTTATACTTAACACTAATTTCCAAAGCTCCAGTCCACACAGGATATAAAAACAGCACACACAAGCAAAAGCTCCCAAACAGGCAATCTGTGTCCCACTGTCCACAGCTGCCCCGAATGACGGGTGATCGTCTCTTTTGAGGCTGGCACTGCTTTCTGGTTGGACCGCTGATCCCGGAACTGGAGTAGTCACTGGACAATCAGCATGATGGAGAGGAGGAGTCCTGGAAAGATCCCTGCAGACAACCAATCTACCAATAATTAAATCAGTCTACAGGCTGAAAGGCCTAAGGGCCGTAACGGGGCGAAGAGGGGTGTATTGCTTTCTGTGTGTGCATCAGCCTGTGTGCACTACAGAGGAGAATTTTTGGTTTTATTCTATTAAGGCTAGAAGCTGGGCTGCAGTATAAAGCTGGGAAAAAAAACTCACTTGAGGGCAGATCTGATCTGCGCTGGCTGGGTCTCCTAAATAGTTGTTTTAGCCTCATTGTAAATAGTGTAGACGATATAAGTATTATTTCCCTTCTTTCCAAGTACACGTGCGGCTTTGCGCATTACGATAGCATGGATGTGAATAACAGGTGCAAATAGAAGACACGATTCCTTTCATAAACCCTACTAGACATTCCTCTGCAAATAAAACCCTTGAGTTGTGTGTTTCAGATCACTTCTTGATGATGTGGATGTTTATTACTACAAGGTCCAGTATGGTGTAAAATACAGCATGGACATTATCTGATTCAGAACGACAAGCATCTATAAATACAACAGTGCAACATCTGTGTGGTCGAAATGACCACCTGTAGCTGAAATAGGTAGAAATAATCGAATTTCTTCTCTTCATACTAAATATTAAAAATACATACAAAAAAAAACTGTTTCTTCTTAACAAATTTGGGTCATGAATTGATTGAGGAATCGATAAAGAATCAGATCAATAGCCAGAATTGATAATGGCATTGATATCAATAAAATCTTATCTTTTCCCATTACTACTGGTAAAAGACTCCTTGTCACTGTACCCCTACAGCATTAGTTTTTGGCATGCAGCTGGGTATCTTGCTGTTGGGGTGCATCACCATGACAACACTGAGAATATCAGCAAAAATTTCTGCAGTACAATTTATTTTGAAGACACACTACTAAACGTTTGCAGTTTTTCTCAGTGACGTGCCCCCTATCGACAGCCAATTCAGCATCCGTCTCGCATCCTACATGTACTGGTAGATCTCTCCAGCCTGTAAAAGCGAGTCTTAAATCTTATCTCTTGCTCTGCCCATTTCGCTGTTTCTTTCCCTCTATCTCTGATAATGTCGTCTTGAATTTTTTTTGCTGAATTAGTCACAACGTGCTTTGAAAATGGTCAGCATGTTTATACCCGTTTGCTAGCATGTGACATGATGCATAAAGTGAAACTTAGCTGCAATGTCACGCGGCGTTCTGAAAGAAAAGAAGTTTTATAGTGTGGTTTCTCAGCCTAAGGACGCTGCTGGGCAGCTATGGCTCCAGAAATGCTCATAATAGATGTCACTGTGCCATCAAACAGTCTTTTATGGTCGGAAAGTTACACATCTTTAACAGCCAGCTATGATGCTTTCCAAAAATCTAATGAAATTATTTTATTCACTAAACCTAAACAATAACATTTGCTTTGTAGCCTTAACCAAGTGTAAATTAAGGAATTACAGCACAGATAATTGGATGAGATCTGTCCATTGGCAACATCACTCCCATGTTATAATCCATTTCAAATGTTATGATTTTTTGCTGCACTTTTCTTTCTGGCTAATGTGGTTGGCTGTCCCAGGTGACATGCTAGCACTTCTTGCTAGTGCTAGCTAGTGGCAGAGAGCAGTACTAACTGGGCTGGAGTCTTCAGTCAGATCTCAGAAGCAATGAAAAGATAAGACATTTACAGTTATTTTAGAGGAGTTTTAGAGGGCACAAATTTTTCAACTGCTCTTTAGTTATTAATAAGGATGATAATAAAAGTCAC